>NW_026069165.1:5142-9391 GCF_014885135.2 Alexandromys fortis
CGTGGTCCTGACATCCTTGCTCGTGTTCTCCCTCCATCTGCTCCTCATTGGGACCTTGGGAGCTCAGTCCAGTGCTCCAGTGTGGGTCTCTGTCTCTATCTCCATCCATCACCAGATGAAGGTTCTATGGTGATATGGAAGATATTCGTCAGTATTGCTATAGGATAGGGCCATTTCAGGTTCCCTATCCTCAGCTTCCCAAGGAACTCACTGGAGACATCGATTTTATGTAGATTTTAAGTGCATTTATTTTACTCCTCAAGATTTACCCCTTAAATGTTCTTTGCCTGAATGCTAACTTCTAGAATCTTTAGTTGATAGTTCTATCTGTGCTTTCGAAATAAAATTTCTGAGTCTTCAGTAGTGTTTTGAAGTATAGCCAGGAGTGGAAGTCCACACACCTTGACGAAAAAGATGTCAACATTTTTCAACTTCCATCAGGTACTGGATACTTTTCTTGTGCATATATATTATGCAAATAAAAATTTGTCTATAATTTTATTTTCCTTGTATGTTATATAATATAAACACAATATATTATCAGTAATTTTTATAATTTTCTATTTTAATGTCTGTATTTACACATGCACTTCAATGATGAAAAGCACTGAACTAATGAATAAATATTAAGTTTTGCAGTGTTCTATTCAATATGTCATCAAAAGTGCTCTGTAGATGTGGAAATATGGAAACTGTGTTTCTATTGTAGAAAATCAGTTAAGTAATGTGAGAAAAAGAATCATTCCACTAAGTCAAACTCCGTAATAGATTCCTTTTGGGAAAGGAGAAAAGCACGGGCCTTAATTTTGTCATAGTCTTTGTTTGACAGAATTTCTTCTCCCTTTTTATGTTTATATTTAAGGACATATTTTTCTCAAAAATGAAGAAACCTAGAAACCTATAGAGTGGGAAAGAATCTTGGCCAGCTATACATCTGACAGAAGAAT
Source organism: Alexandromys fortis (assembly GCF_014885135.2). Taxonomy (NCBI): domain Eukaryota; kingdom Metazoa; phylum Chordata; class Mammalia; order Rodentia; family Cricetidae; genus Alexandromys; species Alexandromys fortis. The sequence goes on from NW_026069165.1 coordinate 6,090, forward strand.
ATATAAGAATCCTAAGGAAAAGAATCAAGAAAGCAAATGTTACAACTTAAACTAAATTTTCTGTAAAAAGCAACTTCCTTGACAAGGTGTGTGTGTGTGTGTGTGTGTGTGTGTGTGTGTGTGTGTGTGTATGTATGAATGATGTGTGTGTTGGTATGTTGCACATAAATTTAGGTAAATATATTATGATTCCTTGAGGCTCAAAACAACCATTCTTGGTGTAATTTGTCCCCTCCCTACCTCTCCTTATGCACTGACCTCCAATTTGTGCCTTCCTCCCCATTTTTGTCCTTTCCCCTTTATAACATCTTTATGCTGATAGTCCCTTTTCAGAAACCCCAATGGTCTCTTTATGCTTTCCTGTTTTTTAAATTGTTCTAGGTTATGTACTCACATCTCAACGTTTGGAACTAGGAACTACAGAGGGTGAAGAACCATTTGCCTTCCTGGGGCTCATTTGTTATATTCAATACATTCTCCTTGTAGTTCCACCCAGATGCCTTCAAAGGTCATTATTTCATTTTTTTACAGATGAATAGAACCTCTGTGTATGTGTATGTGTGTATGTACATACATGCATGTGAGTGTGTGTCTGTGTGTGTGTAATGTTTACATTATCCGTTCGTATGTCGAAAGGCATTTAGGTTGCATTCATTTACTAGTTCTTACTAATAGAGCAGCAGTGAATATGACTAAGCAATATTTGGTTGAGTAGGATGTTGAATCTCCTAAATGTGTGCAAGAAATGGCTTAGCTGAGTCACATGGTGGATTTTGGTTTAGCCTTCTGAACATTTTCCGATCAGATTTCCAACGTGGTTTCTCTAGTTAGCTTTTTCACCACCCACAGTGATGAGACTTCCTCTTTTCCCACATCTTTGTCAGCATTTGCTGTCAGTTGAGTTGTTTTGTTGGTGATCTTAACCATTCTGACTGGGATGAGCTGAAATTTCAAAGTTGTTTTAATTTGCATTTCCCTAATTACTAAGCATTTGTCCAGGAATTAAAGCTACCAATTGACATTTGGGACCTGATAAAACTTAAAAACGTCTGTATAGCTAACAATCAATCGAGTGAATAAACCGAGAAACCCACAGAGTGGGGGAGAGAATCTTAGCCAGCTATACATCTGACAGGAGAATATATAAGAATCAAAAAAAAAAAAAGAATCAAGAAAGCAAATGATACAACTTAAAAAAAATGGACTATGGGTCTGAATAGAAAGTTCTCAATAGAAGATATAAAAATGGCCAAGGAACACTTCCAAAAGCAATAATATCCTTAGTGTCCAGGCTCCCTCACCTGGGGAGTAGAAATGCTATATCTAATTGTCAAGAATAACATGAACAGACCTTGCTTCCTGTGGTATGTAAGTTTCATTATCTCCCAGACCAGACGAAAAGCTCTCTAGATTAGTGAAACACATTTCTGGAAGTCTCAGTGTTTCCTGAGATAATTGAGACATAACTGGCATACGGTAATGCAATGGGGAGGATCATAAACCCATCCTCAAGATGAACTGAGGACCTACATGGAAGAAAATCAGACAAGACGTCATCAGTATGTACAGGACAGGATCTTCTTCAGTCTATCTTGGCTGCCTCTATATCCATCAGACAGGAGACTCCAGTTTCAGATTCCCTCCACATTCCAGGGCCTCCCAAGCTTGTAGCCTTAAACTGAAACTTAACCATCAGCTACTGTTAACTACAGTTTTATAAGCCAAACTAAAGCATCTCTATTCTTATTTCACTAGTGAACCCTAATACACTTCCCTGTGCTCTTGTGAAATTTATTTTTTTTCAATTTTAACATTTGTTCAATCAAGTTTTTATACTCTGTATAATCATCCAATCATCATCAAACTTAAGCATAAAAATAAACTGTTTCCTATGGACATTTGAGTCTCCATATCTGAAGTTTCTGCAACTTACAAAACTTTGATTTAAAAAAGGTGGTTATATTTCTTTTAAATTAACTTATCTTTTATTATAGGAGTGTTGACCATACCCTTAGAACAGAGAAGAAAATGATCACACCTTTCCATAACACAGTTAATTGTGCCCTATGTCTCGTCTAGACTGAACATGTATTTGGTGGGAAGGAATTCTCCCTTTATGTCAGATATTTCCTGTTTAATGAAAGTAGGCAATTTTCCAAGAAATAATTTTTTAAAGGAGATGAGCTATGAGAAATCAACCTTAAGAGTCACTAGAAAAAAAATGGCTGTAGATAACAGTAAGGGACCCTAGCCAATGCTCTCGTCAAGCCCAGTATTTTCATATACATTTAATAAGAGAAGTATTGTTTTAATGAATTTGAAAGTACATAGCTCCAAGAATAGCATACATCAGACAAAGCTACTGTGTCTATTTGGCACTCAGTTGTGCAGAGCTGGAGGAAATCTCTTCATGCTTTGGCAGAAAGATTTCAAACTCTTCATCATCAGATTTTCTCCAAGCAAATAAAACCATAAGCTCCTAGGGCAGAGCTCGTGACATCTGGGACACTAACAGCAAATGAAAACAGAAAATAAACTTCAGTCTGTAAAGAATGAATTTTCAGATAATGTACAATCGCTATTATTTGTATTTTTTCTTTATCAACAATAAATGTTGAAATCTCAAATTTTCCAACTTAAATTGAAAGATTTAAAAAATGCACCGTCTCATAATTTGAGGTTAAATAATTAAATCTTAATGTTTGAAATAATCCATTCTCAAGGTAAATATTATATACTAAAAATATAATTTTAATATACTATGCAACTGTTTATAAATTAAAATATTCAGAACAGTATTCTAATTTCCCACTGCATTTATAATATCTAAACTCAAAGGCCAATATTAAAGTTAACAAAATTTCTAAAACATAAAAATGATTAACTGAAAGAGGATATTAAATTTCAATTACAGTTCTGAAACCTGGCCTGTTTTTAATGAATAAAAGCACTCATTATTTATAATTATAAGTGTAGATTTTAGAAACAATATGTTCTACAATTGTTTCTACAAAAACAAAACAAGCTTACTTAAGAATTTCAAATGGCAGGTGTTTTGAAATTTTAAATGGGGCATGCTTTAACTCTAACACTCAGGAGGCAGAAGCTATCTGATCTCTTATGAGTTTGAGGCAATCTGGTTGATGAAGCAATTCCAGGACAGCTGGGGTTGTTACACAAAGAAACCTTGTTCTAAAAAATCAAAATGAAGAAGGAGGAGGAGGAGGAGGAGGAGGAGGAGGAGGAGGAGGAGGAGGAGGAGGAGGAGAAGAAGAAGAAGAAGAAGAAGAAGAAGAAGAAGA
>NW_026069166.1:0-2439 GCF_014885135.2 Alexandromys fortis
CCATAGTGGCTGTACCAGTCTACACTCCCATCAGCCGTGAGTAGTCTACCTCATGTCCTGATCCTTGCCAACATCTGCTGTCATCTGCTTTAATAATCTCGACAATTCTGACTGGAGTCAGATGAAACCACAAAACGCTTCCTCCCGCTCCTCCTCTTCTTTCTCCACTTCTTCTAAAGGAGATTATCTTGAAGCAGGTGTCAGGTACTCTGGCTCTTAAAATGTTTCTGTGATGTTCCTGGAACCTCAGGGATCTTGTGTGACCATTTTGTAAGTTTATTTACCGGGGACAAGCAGCCCACAGTGAGCTGACCTCTACACTTGTCAAGTTTTGTCTTTCTGTAATGATCTCAGATTATTGCAAAAAGGAGCTTCTTTGAGGAGGGGTGAGAGATGCACTTATGAATGGAGAAGTCTGGTTTTTAAAAAAACTTCAGTCATACATGTATGAATGTTGCCTGCATGTACATCTGTGTGCCACATGCGTGCCACTGGGACTGGAAGTAGAAGCAGTAGTGAGACAGGAAGTAGGTGCTGGGAATCACACTCAGGTCCTTTGGGAGATCAGCAAGTGCTCGTTGCTTCTGAGCCATCTCTCCAGCCCTGTCTCTGCGTGAAGTTTATAATATATATGGAAGTAAAATGTATGAACTGAATAGCTCGAAAATCCAAGATGTTCTCTTCTACAGTAGGGTTCTCATGTGTCATGTGGGGTGATACAACACCAATAGAACGCTGGTTGTGATAACTTAAATGTGTATACTATGATCCTCAAAGCAATAATGAAAAGAACAAGCACCTAGTAAGTCAAATAGAGCCATAAATTCATCTATTAAGTTGGAAATTTATACTTTGTACCTTGAAGGAGTAACATTGCCAACAGAACAAGGACTATGGTTAGTAGACTAGGTTACAAAATAGAATAATGAGAAATACTTAACCCAAAGTAAGACAGGGTAAGAGGAAGAGGAGGGAAAGAACATAAGGGAAAATTATTTGCTTTTAGACTTATACACAACAGTGTCTGTTATAATGATACAAACTAAAAACTTTGATTATAGATACATTGCCTGCCACCATCTGCTCCTCCACTTGGTTCACCATGGCAGCGCTGGGAGCCATTTGTGTTTCTTTCTCAGCTGCCTCATTTGACAGGTTGGTTGCCTCGCTCCAGGTTGTCAAATAGTAATGCAGAGCATCTGGAAGTCCTATCCTGTTTCCCCTTCTCTTCCACAATGATATCTGAGTCTCAGGTGCAGGACTGTGCTGTGGTTATAGTCACTTCATACTTTTTTTCTCCGGGGTATTGCTGTGCTGATACCTCTGGCTTCAGGGCATTCAGAGATAATTTGGAAGCTAGCAGCCACAGCCTGACTTTATAGTGACTTTATAGATTTGTCAATGGATGATGCTAATTCACAGTATGAGAATTGCACAAATTTATACTTTCACTGGTTTTGAGACAAGGTCTCACTTGTAGCCCTGGCTGACCTGGAACTCACTTTGCAGCTCAAGTTTCCTGGAATTCACTGAGATCCACCTGGCCCTGCCTTCTGCATGCTGGGATTAAGAGGCATGTGCCCCAACACTGGCTCATACACTTTTATGTGCTTAGTTAGTGCTACATTTGTTTTGCTAAAGTTGCCACCATGAACATCAAATGTTTCATTGTTCTGAATTTCTGCTGTGGGTCTTCTGTCCCTAGACTTATGAATGGGAAACCCTGAAGCAAAGATACATACACATGACTTACATCACCACTTCCTTTGTGACCAGTCTGTGTATCGTATTAAACATTTACAAAAGGCTTTAATTATTTTTCCTCTTTAAAAAACATTGTGGTGTGTGTGTGTGTGTGTGTGTATGTGTGTGTGTGTGATGGATGTGCTACTGTCCATGTGCAGAGGTCAGACAGTGATGTTAGTATCTTCCTCAGTTGTTCTCCATTTAATTAACTACTTTAATCAATTAATTAATTTAAGACTAGTCAATGAGATCTGTCTCTACTTACTCCACATCCAAATCTTGAGGTTCTATATATATATGCTCCATGTTCATGCCTAGTTTACATGGGTGCTGGGGATTCATCCTAGGTCCTTGTGCTTGTGAGGAATGTAAATTTCAAACTGAACTGTTTACCCAGCTCCTCTTCAACTTTGCCTAACGTTTGTGGTGTATAAAATAATGAATTTCTAACCCCAGCAGCACAGATATTAAGGGCAACATTGAATAAATGGGACCCCCTGAAACTGCGAAGCTTCTGTAAAGCAAAGGACACTGTCACTAAGACAAAAAGGCAACCTACTGTCACCAATCCTGCAACAGACAAAGGTCTGATCTCCAAAATATATAGAGAACTCAAGAAACTAGACTTTAAAATGCTAATTAACCCAATTAAAAATGGGGCACTGAACTGAACAGAGAATTCTCAACAGAAGA
>NW_026069166.1:6814-9065 GCF_014885135.2 Alexandromys fortis
ATGGATACCCAAACCTTGCAGAAGAACTTTGGATGACTGTCCAGGCAGAAAGATATCTCTGTCAATTCAAAGGAGAAAGATGTCAGAACTTTACCAGTAGAACACAGCATCATGGTAATACACAGATTAATAGAGATGGGTTAATTTAAGATGTAAGAGCTAGCTAGAAATATGTATAAGGTATTGGCCAAACAGTGCTGTAGTTAATATAGTTTCAGTGTGATTATTCTACTCTCTGTGGGCTGGAAATGAACGTGCAGTCTCCATTTCCAAAACGAAAACAAAAAAGCCTTACAGGATTGACCACAGTGTGATTTTATGAGCTTATTTTCTCCACTGAGGTTCCTTCTTCTGAAATGACCTGAACTTGTATCAAGTTGACATTAAAGCTACCCATCAGAGCTACCCAGAGTTTCCAGAGGCTCCTCTGCCAGGTTTCAGGCTCTCTTCTGCTGGTTCCCTATCTCCCCACTCCTGCATCTCTTGCTTCTCTTTCTATTTCTCTCAGGTTTGGCCATCACTGACCAGAGATTCCATGGGGACTCTCAAGAAATCTCATCTGCAGCTCTTTGGAGACTTGGGTCAGGAACTGCACAGACACACAGAGAAACACCAAAACCGTGCAAAACTCTTCTCTTACTTAAAAGTGAATACATTTACATATGAATCTAAGAACATATATATAGGCCTCCACAATTTAAGATTGTACATGCAAACACACCCCCAGATATGCAAGAGTATGTTAGAAAGCACTTCTAGACTCTAACACAGAAACATAGAACTCCATTTTCATATTAGAAATGAATAATATATATATGTGTGTGTGTGTGTATACATATATCACAGTAAACATGCACAGGTTCCATGTCTGAGAAAATAAACAAACAGAACTGAGCTGGCATATGTATACTCACCCTCAGAAACTGAGACACATTACTCCCTATGACCTTTTGTCCTGTGTATCTAAAACACGGTGTTCTTGCCAACATCTAGGGTAAAGGTGAGAAGATTGGGAATGAGCAGGTCACTGACTGCCCAATCAGGAATTATGGTACTCATACACCTGGACAGTAAGGAGACAGGAGGTGGGAACAACTAAAGTTGCTTAACTTGGTGAAAATCAAGTGGAGTGTACAGTGAAGTGGACGGTGCTCAGACCAGGACCATGGAGCCCAGTGTCCTGATCCTCCTTGCTCTCCTTGTGGGCTTCTTACTGCTCATGGTCAGGGGCCACCCAAAGGCTCATGGCCACCTTCCACCAGGACCCCGTCCCCTGCCCCTCTTGGGAAACCTCCTTCAGATGGACAGAAGAGGCTTCCTCAACTCCTTTATTCAGGTAAGACATGCACACGGCCTTTGCCATATGGGATTAGCCCCATGTTTGTTCTTGAAGATCCCTCATTTGGGGTGAAGATGGAACTACTTCCAGGCAGTAGGTTCAGGTAGAAAGGCTGCTGAGTGAAAGGTGAGGTGCTGGTTGGTGGTGGATGGTGCTCAGGTTGACAGGTATGTCCTCACTGTTGGACAGTGTGAGACACTGTGCTTGGAGTGTGAAGGGTGTTGGGGTGTCATGGCCTGCACCAAGGGCTTACAGTTTTCCTACTTGATGTTTCTTTGTTTCAAAAGAGATAGAAAAATGACACAGGCATCCACAGATAAGGATTGCTTCTTTCAACACAAAGGATTAGCCTGCTGTATTCAGGAACACAGGGGATGAGCGGCAGGTCATTAGGTGGGGTAGGTAGGGAATGCTTATCAATTATAAACACAAGGATCATCCAAGGAGCCGACCTGAGCACAATCTCTATCAGTTTTCACAATTGAGATTTTTTTGTTCAATTACTGCTCCTTTATTAATAAGCTTAGCATCTTTGGCTCTTCTTACCATTTATAGATCTGACTTAGTGGCAGCAATCCTAACACCTGCTACCCCTTGGTTTTTAATATAACACCCACCTGGACCAATGGTGTATTCATTTGTATTTTATTTTTGAGTCAAGATCATCCTCTTTTATCAGGCTAATGATGTTTCTGAGTTAACATCTCACATGCTGGATTTAAAGATGTGTGATATACCTGGCCACAAGTGTTTTAAAAATGAGCTTCCCCTAAATAAGAAGGAGAACCCAAAGAAAAACATATAGGCATCCTCCTGAATATTAACCTTCATCAGGCGATGAAAGGAGACAGAGACAGAGACCCACATTGGAGCACCGGACTGAAATCTCAAGGTCCAAATCAAGAGCAGAAG
>NW_026069167.1:0-8979 GCF_014885135.2 Alexandromys fortis
ACAACCATCTGTCATGGGGTCTGGTGCCCTCTTCTGGCCTGCAGGCATACACACAGACAGAATATTGTATACATAATAAATAAATAAATATTTTTTAAAAAAAAAAGGTGGAAAGACTAAAAGAGACATTCCAACATTAGCCTCTGGCCTCCTCATAGACCCACACAGGCAAGTACACTAACACACACAAACATACAGTGCACATGCTAACATATAAGTGTACACAACATACTAACATACAAGTGCCCAGGACACACTGTAACAAAGAGTGTACAGCATATTCACTAAGATACAAGTAAACCTCAAACAATAACATACAAGTATATACAAATAGACACAGAAATTAAAAGACAGATAATCTTTATGGTACAAAGAGAAAACGACCATGCCCCAATTTAGGCTCTAAACAAGATGGTATTTGGTAGATTGTTAACCTGAGGAAAGCAGCGGCTATGAGAGCACAAAAGTAAAAAAATCTTTAAAATTTTCAGTTATCTGCAACTTGACATACCAGATATCATGTGTTTACTCAACACAGTGGCTCTGAAAAGAACATCTGTTTCAATTATAAACCTCAGTATATAAGTCTTATACAAAACTTAATTCACACTGATGCCTACACTGAAATAATAAAATGCTATAAATTAAACTATTTTATTTGGCTTTAGGTAGTGCATTTTAGAGGTCATTTTGAAAATGCAAAGAGAAGGGGCTGGAAAGATGGCTTGGATGTTAAGAGCACTGGCCACTGGCTGCTCTTCCAGAGGTCCTGAGTTTAATTCCCAGCAACTACATGGTGGCTCACAACCGTTTATAATGAGATCTGGTTCATACACGTAGTTCATACTGTAAACACAATAAATTTTTTTTTAAAAAAATTGTAAACAGAAGGCTAGAGAGACAGCTCAGCAGTTAAGAGCACTGCTGCTGATCCAGAGGACCTGTGTTCAATTCCTAGCACCTACATGACATCTTGCAACCATCAGAACTCCACTTGCAAGTAATCTAACGACCTCTTTTGACTTCACTGGGCACCAAGCAAGCATGTGATGCATATACATACATACAGGCAAAACATTCACACACATAATTAAATCTTTAAAAATTACAAAAAAAAAAAAAAAAAAAAAAAAAAAAAAAAAAAAAGGCAGTGATGGCTTAAGGCTTTAATTTCAGCAGAGGCAGGTGGATCTCTATGAGTTCAAGGCCAGCCTGGTCCACAGAGCAAGTTCCAAGACAGCCAGGGCTACACAGAAAAACCCTGTCTCAAACAAACAAACAAACAAACAAACAAACAAACCCCAACACACACACAAGAAAAGGATAGACACCTAAAGCACTGTTTACAGCACTTTATTTTCGTAGAATAGTATTTTAAAAAGTAATTTTACACCTAGGGGTATTGCTCAGTGGTAACATGCTTGTTTGGCAAACACAGAGCTGTAAGCCCAATTCCCAGTTCAGAAAAAAAGAATCAAAGAAAGAAAAAGGCTATTTTTATATTCATGAACTTAATAAGCTTTCAAAAAGATTCACAAAGAAAATGCAAAAACGCTATTAGCTATAAAAAAATAAAATATTTACAATTGCTAAGTTGTCCTCCCTGCCAGGGCATACATATACATAGTTCAGATGTCTAACCAGTTCCAGTTAAAAGCACACTCTTTAATACACTACCAAATTAAACACAAATATATATTTTGCCAGTATGTACCAAGGGATAATGTAGTCTTCTTGTGTATGTGCTCATGTGTAGATGCATGCAAGTATGTGGGTACATACATACACACGTGTGGAGTCCAGAATCAACCCTGTATGTCTACTGAGATGCCATTTCCCATTGACATTGGAACTCGGAAATCTACTACACTGGATGGCCAGCCTGTTGTCACCCCAGCTCTGGGGCTATAGACATGTGCTGCTACAGAGGGCTTTTTACATTGGCACTGAGCATCCAAATGCTGGTCCTCATGTTTACATAGCAAGCATTCAATCCACTGAGCCACCTCCTCAGTTCAAAGAGTAGCTTGTAGTTTTGATTTTACAAAGGGAAAGATTAATACAATATTCCTGTTATCAAATGACCACGCCATTAAATATAAAAAAGGAAGAAGCTTTTTAAAAGTGTATTTGGACCTGCAGTACTCTTCAGATCACTATTCCTGAGATGAAGAAATGTCAAAGAGGGACAGGAGGGAGCTGTCAGTGTTAAGAACATGTATCTATTACTCTTCCAGAGGACCTGAACTCAGTTCCCGGCACCCACATCAGGTAGCTTACAACTGCCTGTAACTCCAGATCCAGGGGGATCTCACACCCCTAGCCTCTGCAGGTACACACACACACACTCTCTCACACACACACAATTAAAAATAATAAAAACGGGCTGGAGAGGTGGCTCAGTGGTTAAGAGCATTGCTGCTATTCCAGAGGTTCCAGAGGACTTAAATTTGGTTCTCAACACCCACATCAGATGGCTCACAACTAATGTTAATTCCAGCTCCAGGAGATTCAATGCCTCTGTGAGCACCTGTACTAATATACACATAACAACACATAGACACACAAATCTTTAAAAAAAGAGAAAGAGAAAGAAAAAAAAGGAAGGACGGAAGGACGGAAGGACGGAAGGAAGGAAGGAAGGAAGGAAGGAAGGAAGGAAGGAAGGAAGGAAGGAAGGAAGGACGGACAGCAGGCAGGCAGGCTAAGGAATAGCTGAGTCTGGTGGTGCAAGCCTGTGATCCCAACTACAAGGCTGGATGGGATAGGAATCATCAAAGTCCAAGCCAGTCCTGGTTATACAGTTTAAGGACAGCCTAAGTAACTCAGTCAGACTTTGTTTCCAGATTAAAATTTTAGATAAAAAGAAAAGGTCATGGCTACAGCTTAGTGATGGGGGCTTGCTGAGCATGCCTGAAGCCCTGGGTTGGATCTCCAGTACCTCAAAACCAAGCCAAACATTTTTCCTGTTATTTGTCTGTTTGGGGATAGCCTTGAACACCTGGTTTTCCTCCTCCTCCATCTCAAGTGCTAGGATCATAGGTGAACGCCACTATACCTAACTGAATTTTCAGGGCTCTTTAACAAAGTCAACCTTCCATCTGTCTGAACCCCAACTCCACTACTAGGGAGAAAGTGTTAAGAATGAGAGTGATTGCTGGGCTGTGGTGGAACACGCCTTTAATCCTAGCACTTGGGAGGGAGGTGGATCTCTGTGAGTTAGAGGCCAGTCTGGCCAGAGCTGTTTCAAAGAGAAACTCTGTCTGGGGGGAAAAAAATGAGAGAGCCATGAGAAGAATGATCAGACAGACTTCCTGAAACATGGAGAACATACAGGATGAGGCAGGGTGAACAGAACTGGGGAAGAGGAAACTTCAGCTTACTTTAGGAGTTCTCTGTCTTGAAGGAATCCCGTCAAGTATAGCGATGGCATCTTTGTCTAGTTTCAGCATTGTATAACACTCAGCCATTTTGTATTTCACTTCAATTTCAGAAGGAAGACACTTCAAGATAACAAAAAACATCTCTTCAAAATATGATCTCAACAGTGTGACAGTTCTTCAAAAGATTAGACAGGGTAAGTCATCTTATAACCTAGCAATCTGCTCCTAGATATATAATCGAGAAATAAAAACAAGCTCACCCAAAAACTTGGGCACAAACCTTTACAGCCACATTACTCATGGTAGACAGGAATAAGCAACCCAATGTTCATCAATGAATAGATAAACAAAATGCAGCATGCATGTACCACGGAATATTACATGATAACAAAATGAATGGTTTCAACCCATACTTCAACCCTGTCTCTCAAAAAAAAAAAAAAAAAAAAAAAAAAACACCAAAAAACAATTTGTGTGTGTGTGTGTGTGCACGCGCGCCAAAGACTGGGCATTGGTGGTGCATACATCTTTAATCTCAGCTCTCAGGAGGGAGACACAGGAAGATCTCTGTGAGTTTGAGACCAATATGGTCTACAGAGTGGGTTCCTATACATTCAAGGCTACTTACACAGAGAAACCCTGTCTTAAAAACCCCAAATAAATAAACAAATTAATCAATTCTTTTAATCACCTGGCTCTGTGGAGTAGACGCAGAATTTCCAGTTGAAGGTCTCACTTTTGAAGTTTTACTCAAGGCTTTCTTCTGCTGTAAAGCCATGGTATACTTACTCACAGCATTACGGTACTCCTTATCGTGAAAGAGAGAATCTGCATGATACACCAAAAGCTGGTACTTTTGAGACGGGGAAAACAGCTCACTAGAAAACAAAAGAAGCAAATCCCACATAGGTTATTTTGAAGATTAGAAAGAATGCCTGCTGTGGCATATTAATTTAATGTTACTCTATCTAAAACACCTGATTGGTCTGAAAGACTGGGGCTGGAGAGATGGCTCAGAGGTTAAGCGCACTGGTTGCTGTTCCAGAGTTCAATTGCTCTTCCTGAGTTCAACTCCCAGCAACCACCTGGTGGCTCACAATCATCTGTAATGAGATCTGGTACTCTTTTTCTGGCCTGCAGGGATACATGCAGACAGAACACTGTATACATGATAAATAAACAAACCCCTTAAAAAAAAAAGCTGAATGGCCAATAGTTGGACAGGAGAGCGATAGGTGGGGCTGCCAGGGAGAGAGAATAAATAGGAGAAACATAGGTTCCAGAGATAAAAGAGGGAGAGCAAGAAAAGGAGAAGAGTAGAAAGACAGGGGCCAGCCTCCCAGCCACACAGCCAGCCATGGAGTAAGAATGAAAGAAAGTCCAGAAATAAAACGTTGTTAAAAAGAAATAGGATAATTTAAGTTAGAAAAGTTGGCTAGAACAAGCCAAGCAAAGACTGGGCATTCATAAGTAAGAATAAGACTCCATATATTTATTTGGGAGTTAGGTGGGAGGCCCACAAAGAGTTAAAAAAAATTACACCTTGGTGTTTACTTAAGCCTAACAAAAAGTATTGTATGTTAGTTTATAGAAAAGTTAGTATACATTAAGTGCAAGTAGGTAAATAAGAGGCACAACATTTGAACACCATGAAAATACAGCCAACACATCGAGTATGATATCTTACTGTATTCTGATTTTGTGCAACTTAGTGTTTTCTTAATACTGAAGCTAAATAATACCTATAAATCAAATCCAATAAAATGATAAAGAAAAATGTTTTCCTTCTCTTTTTAAGGCCCTTCCACCCTCTTCCTGCATTTTGAGACAATGCCTCACTCTGTAGCCCAGGCAACCTTGAATTTATGGCAGTCCTCCTGCTTCTGCCTTGGAAGTGATGGGATTATAGAATGGCCCCCTATGCCTACTCAATAAGACCTCTCAGTTTAGCACTGTTTTATATACACCTATATTACCTTAGGTTAACATCAAATTTTAAGGATAATATTGGCCAAGGATATCAATCTCAACAACTTGACTATTATTACCAAAGGGCAGAGACTCCAGAAAGAAAAAAATTTACCACTATGAATTCTTTTTAGAAAAACACTGAAAAAGCAAGCACCTGAACTGGGCATGGAGGCATAAGCCTTTAATCACAGCATTAGGGAGCCAGAAATAGGTGGATCTCTGTGAGTTCAAGACTAGCCTACTCTACAGAGTTCCAGGACAACACAGAGAAACCCTGACTGGAAAAACCAAAACAAACAAAACAAGCACCCAAAAAATTGAAAGCCAGTGTGAGAACAGAATAGGAAAGTCAAAGTGGCAGGATGAAAAAGGATTAGCCTTAAGAAGCCTTTTTAGGGCCGGGGCGATGGTGGCGCACGCCTTTAATCCCAGCACTGGAGAGGCAGAGGCAGGCGGATCTCTGTGAGTTCGAGACCAGCCTGGTCTACATACTAAGTTATAGGACAGCCAGGGTTACATAGAGAGACTTAGTTTCAAAACAATAGCAGCTCTTTGGTCTCCATAGCAGAAACAAGATGAGGAAAGATGCTGAACATCATCCTTTGGAAAGTTTTGCAATAAGATGCACAGGTTGTATAGCTAACAACATAGAAGCAACATGTTGTGTAGTAACAGCACTGCTGTAGCTCTAAGGCCTACCACCTTCAGAAGTCTACCTATGGCAAATACAGCTCCCTGCCAACACCAAGAAAAAGCATAACTAGAGTGCCAAGGCTAAGAGAAGAAACACTACTGGGATTGGGTCAATGAGGTTACCTAAAAATTATCTAACACAGATTAGGACATGGATTCTGTGCCAGGCAGTGGTGGTGGTGCACACCTTTAATCCCAGTACTTAAGAGGCAGAACAGACAGATCTCTATGAGTTTGAGGCCACCCTGGTCTACAGAGCAAGTTCCAGGGCAGCCAGGGCTACACAGTAAAACCCTGTCTCGGTATAAAACAAAAGAAAACAAAACAAAAAGGCATGGCTTCTGTGAAGGAACAACACCTAACCCCAAGAGGGTGGCTCTTGTAGTATCCAGTTCATCTTGAAGACTAACAGTCAGAAAATAAAATGCCCTGGTTTAAAAACAAAAACAAACAAAAAGGTCAAAAAAGACACAAAATGATCCAAAAAAATTAAAAATAAAAAAGAGGACTAAAGAGAAGGCTCAACAGTTTGGTTTTCAGTATCCACATGAGCAGTTAACAACTGTCTATAACTCCAGCTCCAGGAGATTCAACATCCTTTTATGACCTCCACAGGCATATGCGGCACATACTCACATGTTCAGGTAAGTTTAAAATAAATAAATAAATAAACCACACTACCTTAAGAAAAAAAAATCTGGCAGTAGTGGTGCACACCTTTAATCCCAGCACTTGGAAGACAGAGGCAAGTGGATCTCTGTGAGTTCAAAACCAGCCTGGTCTACAGAGTGAGTTCCAGGACAGCCAGGGCTACACAGAGAAACCCTATCTTGAAAATAAATAAATAAATAAATAAATAAATAAATAAATAAATAAATAAAATGAATGAAAAGAGCTCAAGGGACTGGAGATATGGCTCAGTACTTCAGAGCACTTGCTGCTCCTGCAGAGAACCAGGGTTTAATCTCCCGCACCATCTGTAACGCCAGTTCCAGGGAATGTGACCACTGCAAGCACCAGCCACTCATGTGGCACACAGACATACATGTAGGCAAAAACATCCAGACACATAAAATTAAAAAAAAAAATCAAAGGACTAGAAGGACATCTAGATATTGTCCTTATAAAAGCCATGTGGTGTAGGAGGTCCTCCTGTTTATATGTTGCTTTCATTGGTTGAATAAAGAAACTGCTTTGGCCTTTTGATAGGGCAGAACTTAGGTAGGCGGAGTAGACAGAACTAAATGCTGGGAAGAAGGGCAGACAGAGAGCCACCATGGAGCTGCCAGACACAGACATGCTGAATCTTTTCCAGTAGGCCACTTCCACGTGGTAATACACAGATTATTAAAAATGGGTTAAATCAAGATGTGAGAGTTAGCCAATAAGAGGCCAGGCAGTGATTTAATTAATACAATTTCTATGTGGTTATTTCGTGTGAAAGATAGCGGGGTGGCTGGGACGACAAGCAGCTCACTCCTCCTATTACAGCCATGTTGTCGGTGTGAGGCCAGTACTGACTGTTCTTACCCTGAGTGAGGCCTACTAAACACAACGCATCATCTCTGTTCATAATCCTTGAAGTAGGGATCATTATCCTGGTCTCCAAATGAGGAAACATACTCAGAAGAATCAATAAATGCCTGCCCAAAGTTACAGGCACATCCTGGTTTGATTTAGGTCTCAAGACTGTGATTTCAACTTTTTGTTTAAGGACACGGTCTTAACTATGGAGCCCTGACTGACTAGAGCTTGCTATGAAGACCAGGCTAGCCCTAAACTCACAGAGATCCACCTGCCTCTGCCTCCTGAGTGATAAGAATAAAAACCTGCACTACTATGCCTGGTTCAACTCATATTCTCTTAAAGAGAAAAAAGTATTTTTTTTAAAAATCGACTGAAAATTGGAGAGAAAAGAGAAGGAATAAGCCAGCATACCCAGAGACCACCCAGGGCTCCGCGTGCTGATCTGAAATGTTGAAAAGGCGGCAGCCAAGGTTCTCCACATCCTCCAGCCGCCCTTCTCGTGCCAGGAGGTAGCCATAAACATCCATTCCTGAAAGAAAAAGCATAGTAATAAGAGGTTCTTCTCCCAAAGAGGGAAAGGTCCTCAGAAAAGGCAAAGGAGGCAGGAGAAATGGCTCAGCAGGCAAGAATACTTCTAGCAGAGGCTCAGGTTCAGTTCCCAGCACCAACATAGAGGCTCACAGCCACGTGTAACTTCAGTTTCAGGGAATCAGGGATGTACATAGTACACATACATACATGAAGGGAAAACACAGAGAAAATTTTAAAAAGTCAGAGAAGAACCTGTGAAATGGGTAAAGGAAACTGCCACCGAGCCTCCAGGACTCACATGCCCTCAGACCTTCTATGTGTGCACATACACAAATAATTTAACTTTAAAATTAAATAAGCCAGGGTGGGATTGGCATATGCCTTTAGTTCCAGGACCCAGGAGGCAGAGGCAGGTGAATCTCTGTGAGTTCGAGGCAGTCTGGCATACAGAGGGAATTCTAGGACACCCAGGGCTGTTATCCAGAGACACCCTCTGGAGATGCAGCACAGTTGGGAGAGAAGTGAGCATGCAAGGCTTCAGTCTCTAGCACCACATAAATATGATGGTGGTACAGGTCAATAATCCCAGCATTTGGGAAGTAGGAAAAGCAGAAGTTCAGAAGTTCAAGGTCTAAGTGACTAGATGAATGAACAGCAAACTATCCAAAACAAAAAAAAGGCCCTCTCTTCTGGCCTCTGTGGGCTCCTGCACATACATGCTCAACATAAACTTGCAGGCAAACACCACACACATGAAAGAACAAAGACAAAGACAGGCAGGCACAGAAGCAACAGATCCTACATCACAACTTGAAAGCCATTCAAGTCAAGAATTGTCTGTCCCTAAATCTGTAGTGTGGTGAACAACTGCCCA
>NW_026069168.1:0-3150 GCF_014885135.2 Alexandromys fortis
AAAAAAAAAAAGAAGTGTACACCTGTAATTCCAGCACTCAGTATGCTGAGGCAGGAGGATTGCCAAGGGTCCCAAGAGAGAATGTGCTACATGGCAAGGACATGATTACCAGCTCCCACCCCCCCAAAAAAAGAAACAACAGAAAAGAAAAAATGGAAGAGAAAAGGCAAAGCAGACAAGACTGACAAGATGATGATGGGGCATGGCTTGGTAGTAGACATTTGCAGAGAAGGGAGAGGTTCTGGGTCCAGTTCCTGGCACCATGGGTAAGGGAAAGACTAAAATGGAATCTGAAAAGTGAAATTGAGCCCAACACTTCTCTGCCTGCCAGTCTCCTAGGCTCTTCTTCCTTTTTCTTCCCAGGTCACCAGTCCCCTTTTCTCAGCCTGACCAGCAGGTCTCAGCCTGTGACCCAGGATCAGAGCCATAGGAGGGTGGTAGAAATCTCTCTAGAGGGTGGGAAACAGAGATTCAAAATCTGGGACGTCTTCTGTGTTCTCTACAGTGATGCCTTGTCAATATTACCTGTCTAGCTTTTAAACAGCAGGTGGCATTTAAACTCTGATGTCAACGCATAGGTTTCCTATTTTTTAAGATCCATACGGCCAGACTTTGGTGGTGGCACACACCTTTAATCCCAGCACTCAGGAGGCAGGGGGATCTCTGAGTTCATGGCCAGCCTGTTCTACAGAGTGAGTTCCAGGTCAATGTTTTGAAAAGCAAACAAAGAAATAAAAAATACATGCAGGTTAGTAGGCAAATACACAATCACCACTCAGAGAATACATCCATGTAAACCCCTAACATATTATACTATATTGTTCATACTCTCAGCCCTTACCATATTCCACCACATTCCAACACTCTGGAGCCTGTTTTGTTTTGTTTTTTAGAGACAGGGTTTCTCTACATAACAGCTCTGGCTGTTCTGGTACTCACTCTGTAGACCAGGATGGCCTCAAACTCACAGAGATCTGCCTGCATCTGCCTCCCAAGTGCTGGGATTAAAGGTGTGCATCACCGCCGCCCAGCTAGTTTGGAGTCTTTTTTTGTTTTGTTTTGTTTTTTGTTTTTCGAGACAGGGTTTCTCTGTGGCTTTGGAGCCTGTCCTGGAACTAGCTCAGTAGACCAGGCTGGTCTCGAACTCACAGAGATCCACCTGCCTCTGCCTCCCGAGTGCTGGGATTAAAGGCCTGCGCCACCATCGCCCGGCTGAGTCTTTTTTTTTTTTTTAAGATTTATTTATTTATTATGTATAGTGTTCTGTCTGTATGCTTGCTGGCCAGAAGAGAGCACCAGATCTCATTACAGATGGCTGTGAGCCACCATGTGGTTGCTGGGAATTGAACTCAAGACCTCTGGAAGAGCAGTCAGTGCTCTTAACCTCTGAGCCATCTCTTTAGCCCCTGCTCTGAAGTCTTAATGTGGTAGATTATGTTTGTTTTTTTTAATGACTTTAAATAGAATCCTGCAATATGAATTCTCTTATGTCTGGAGTCTTTCATTTAACTTAGATCATACTTGCGCATAGCAGATCCCCACATGTGCTGTGCAGAAACTGCTGTATATAAATGCTGACATATTCCATCACATACCATTATTTCACAGCTGATCTAATCCATTCTGTTGACCGGCATTTGTTCATTTCTAGTATTCGACTCTCTCTTTTTAGTATGTAAGTAAACATCTCTGTTGGGTGCATATATAGAAATGAATTGTTGGGTGGTGTCGGCATATAGTTTAGTAGATATTACTAGGCAAGTTAGATGTTATGGTTCGTCCCTGTAATCCCATCATGTAGGAAACAGAGACAGAAGGATTGCTGTGAGTTTGAGGCCAGCATGCATTGCATGAGACCTGGTCTCAAAACACAGACAGGGAGCAGGCACTGGTCCCTAGATGGCTTAGCAGTAAAGAGTTCATATCGCTCTCACCAAAGACCTGAGTTAAATGCCTGCAGCTCCAGCTCTAGGGGATCTGATGCTTCTGGCCCCTGCATGCACCTGCACTCGTGTGCACACACCAGCACACAGTTGTACAGACACATAATTTAAGAAACGTATATCTTTTTCCAAGATGTGTAGCTCTGGCTGTCCTGGAACTGGTTCTGTAGAGCAGGCTGGCCTTAAACTCAGAGATCTGCCTGCCTGTGCTTCCTGAGCACTGGGATTAAAGACCCGAGCCACCACCAATGAGAAAGAAATACGTCTTTAAAAAGTAATGCTACCAGTTTTCCAAAGTGTCCATATCAACTTTCCATTTGCAATAGCGGCGCACATAAACAGTGCTGCCCCCTGACCAACATATGCACAACTACCTTCTTCAGCTTTGTCTTGCGGGTGGGCACGTGCAATTTCCTTGTGGTCTCAACTTGCAAAGCAAATCTAGAGTACCACCAGTTGTGCCTTCTCTCTGCAGGCCAAGATATTTTTGTTTTTATACCTCCACAGGTTTTTGGCTCTTGTAAGCGCTGCGGCTTGATAGAAAGCTATCCTGGCAGTCGGGAGCCAAGGAATAGCGCAATGTTACTGTAAGCAGCAGTTCACAAGCCCGCTCTATGGAAAGGTTTCCCCAGTGCAAGTGGAGCAGCTTTGCTCTGGCAAGGGAGGTTTCCCCGGTGAAGTTGTTCCAGCTCTGTCCCCTGAGCTCTAAAGAAGTGTTACAGCTCTGCTTAGGTGGGGAAGGGGAATGCTACAGCTCTGCTCAGACCCCCCTGAAGTCTAACAACTCTGCCCTGCTGGGGGAAAGCGTCCCCAGTGAAAGTGTTACCGTCCTGTTCTGCTCTGGCTCTAGCCAAAGGTGTTACAGCTGGGCCACTCCTTCAAAAGTGTCACATTGTGCAACAAACCAAGAGATTTATTTATTTATTTATTTGGTTTTTCGAGACAGGGTTTCTCTGTGGTTTTGGAGCCTGTCCTGGAACTAGCTCTGTAGACCAGGCTGGTCTCTAACTCACAGAGATCCGCCTGCCTCTGCCTCCTGAGTGCTGGGATTAAAGGCGTGCGCCACCACCGCCCGGCTCCAAGATATTTATGGAGAAGAAAAAATATCCGTGAGAGTGGCTGCCACTAGGGTGAGAAGCATCAGCCAACTGAACAGAATATAGAATTTATACAGGGCTTCTTGAGGGGCAGAGCTTTTCCAGGGTGG
>NW_026069168.1:6214-8913 GCF_014885135.2 Alexandromys fortis
AAAAAAAAAAAAAAAGTGGGGCCCTGCTCCTCACCTAGGCAGCACAGCAGAGCTAGCCCTGTTGTTGAAGGTGTGGGGGGACCCAGCCCCCATGTTGTGAGCAAGGGAGAGCTTTCCCCAACACTCATCTGACATGTGGTGGCATGGGTGGAGTAGAGATGCCCTCCACATCCCTAACCCCACCCATCAACTCCTGAGACAGGTGGGAGAACTGGCCCCACCCCTCACTCATGGCTGCCAGAATGAATTTGCCAGGGCAATGCTGGAGAGTTCACCCCGGTGGTGAGGACAGGACAGAACCGGTGGGCAGACCAACCCTGCAGCTCTCCAGGTCCCGAACCAGAGTTATGGCTTGGCCCACAGCATCCACTCATGAGTGATCTTGGCCCACCCCAACATCCACCCCATCTTTGATCTGCTGGTGCACCTGAAGGGGCCTGGCCCGCACACCCAAAGCTGCAGGATCTCCACAACACAGGGCAATACAGGATACCCAGAAAGAGTCCCAGTGAGGGCCCAGCATCGATACTGTAATAGAAGCCAGAGGCCTCAAACCAGACCAATGACTGCAATGAACACTTGAAGTAAAGATATATAAATAAAGGGGTTTACTACATGATTTACGGTGTCACACTGCAGCTTCCGTGATGATATTTTTTTTTCCCTTTTTTTCTCTTAAATTTTCTTTTATTAGGGTGGTGTTACAGAGGCAGAGGGCAGATGCAAAAGCACAGGGAAATGAATGGGATCAAGATGCATGATGTGAAAGACACACAGAATAACTAGAAAGTTAAAAAAAAAAAAAAAGGCTGCAGATGGTGCATGCCTTTAATCCCAGCACTTGGGAGGCAAAGGCAGGTAGATCTCTTGAGTTTGAGGCCAGCCTGGTCTACAGTGTGAGTTCCAGGACTGGATCCAAAGTTACTGAGAAACCCCGTCTTGAAAAACCAAACAAATAACAATAATAATATCCTTGGACTGGGCAGTTGTAATCCAGCATTCAGGAGACGGAAACAGACAGATCTCTGTGAGTTCAAGGTCAAGAATAGCTCGGGCTTCACAAAGAAACTTTGTTTTGAAAATCCAAGGAAACAAAAAAAGGAAAGAATTGTAAAGAAATGGTGTCCTTGAGGTGGCACTGGAGCAGTCATGTTCCCGGGCCTCCTGTTGGCTAGGTCCTGTGCTGTGTGCTCAGCTCTGCTTGCTGATCCTGTCTCATTTGTGAGGGAGAAAGGGAAAGGGGCTGTCCAGGCCAGGGCTGGGTTTAAGATACACTGCGGATTTGTCCTCCCCTGCAGATCTGCGCTGTCCTGGCTGCTGTCACCGAGGTCATTCGATCCCAGGGAGGCAAGGAGACGGAGACTGAGTACTTTGCTGCTCTGGTGAGTAAGTGTGGGGTGGGGGTGGGTGTTCAGAGCAGCACGTGGGTCTAGGCCAGCAAGAGAAAACAGCTGCTGTGGGGGCGGGGCAGCCTCTGTCGGTGGGATTTACTGTTTCAGGCTTGAGACAAAAGTCCGCTGCTTTATGAAGATACGTTAGAACTGGGAGGTCTTTTGAAAAATTACTTCCAAGGTGTGATCTAGGGGCCCCTATGACCATTTTAGGGGCAAACAGGACAAGATTATTTCCAGAATGATACTAAAATACCATTTACTCTTTTATTTTTTTCAAGACAGGGTTTCTCTGTGGCTTTGGAGCCTGTCCTGGAACTAGCTCTTTTAGAGAGATCTGCCTGCCTCTTCCTCCCAAGTGCTGGGATTGAGGGTGTGCTCCACCACTGCCTGGCCCATTTACTATTTTTATTCTCATGAGGGTACCATAGAGTTTTACAGAAGTTACAGGATAGTTTGGGGACAATTTGGGGCAGTTATGTTTGCAGTGGGTTTTCACTGTGGAACTCACGCCAGTCTCATCCGACCCTAGCCTCCTGAGTGCTGTGGTTACACGTACAGCATCAGCTCCACTGGTTGTTTTCTTTTGCAGAACTAGGAACTGTACTCAGGGCTTTGCACATAGTAGGAAGGTGATTTAGGTAGCCCAGCTGCATAAGATGGTGCAGTCTTCCTTCCTTTTTTTGTTTTGTTTTGTTTCTTTGTGTAGCCCTGGCTGTCGTGGAACTAGCTCTGTAGATCAGGCTGGCCTACAGGGTAACTCTGGCGGTGGGGGGGAACGACTCAGACTTCAGAGATCTGCCTACCCTGCTTCCTGAGTGTGTGCATTACCACCTCCCAAAATGAAATATTCTTACCCCTATTTTATAAGAAAAAACTGAGTCACAAAAGGTTACTCTAGAGCACTTGGGAGGCAGAGGATCTCTGGGAGTTCAAGGCCAGCCAGGGCTATGTAGAGATACACTGTCTCAAAGAATAAATAAAGTAAAAAATAAGGTTATTAGGCCAAACTTACACAGTGGCAGAGCTCAAACTCAAACCTTATATACCATGAATAGGACTTAGTCATAACTCTCAGCAGCACATGGGTCTGTCCTGCCACCCATACCTTCCTGTGTGTACAGTGTGTTATTTTATCTATTCACGCCCTCTCGCTCTGGCCCTCAGATGACAACAATGGAAGCCGTGGAGTCCCCAGAGTCACTGGCTGCCGTTGCTTACTTACTGAACCTTGTCTTAAAGCGGTGAGTCCAGATACTTGGTTTTTCAGTGTGTGTGTGTGTGTGTGTGTGTGTGTGTGTGTGTGTG
>NW_026069169.1:0-919 GCF_014885135.2 Alexandromys fortis
TTTAATAAATAAATAAATTTAATAATAAAAAATAAAGAAAAATAAAACCTTTCCTGCAGAAAAAAAAGAAAAAAAGAAATTAGTAATATATTCAGCTTTCTGGCTCTTCAACTTAGGTCAGAAATCTTGGGATCATCTCCAACAATCAAAGTTGAGGGATCTATGGCAGTTGCTTCAGCTGTTCCTGCACCTATTAAATCAGAACCAGAACTGGGACCTGTTGGGCCTTTGTTAACATTGATTCAAGGCCAAATATGAGCTCTCTCATCTTCTCTATTATAGGCATATATCATGAGAATTACATAGATGAGAATATATGCAGTGGGGTGTGACTGTCCAGAGTCAGTGGAGATATCATTATTCTCAGCAGTAGTTCAAGTAAGCCAGATAATTCAAGGGCATGAGGAGGTACCTTGTCCTTGGCAGAGAGTGTGTAGATTGTAATACCTGAAGACCTTTTGATATCTGGTCTTCTCCATATCCTGATTTACTGATCCCCGATCTCTTTCTTAGAGCCATATTTTTCCATTTCCTTGAAAGGACATAAGATAGGAAAGGTACTCGCTAACGAATTTCCCATTTCCAGTTGTTCTGAATTCCGACTTTCAGGGTTGGGGTTGCTAAGGATTTTGTGTGTCCTTGGATAGAAAACTCTGGTCAATCTAAAGCCTCACTGGCATGTGCTGTTACCCAGAGTTGCTTTTTCCACTTGTGATACTGACTGTTGAATACACCAAAGCCATCTCTTTCACCATGTTATTGCAGAGCTGGTTTAAGAAAAGAAGAGCCCAATACAGGAAACATCAGCAGTCTCAGATTCTCCAGTGTGCATCTGCTGATGGCCAGGACACCTTTCAGTAAAACTTTTGTAGGAGTACTGAAGCATCATCCTGTCCAGGCCCCAGATGAAGACAGGATC
>NW_026069169.1:7497-8324 GCF_014885135.2 Alexandromys fortis
TGCCTTCATGAGGTCCAACTCTAAGTCATTTTCTCAATTATTCATCAACAGGCAAGAGCCAAGCTTACAGTATAAGGTGCCTTTCCTGGGCTAGTGGTCCTGGGTTCTATAAGAAAGCAGGCTGAATAAGCCATGGGAAGCAAGCCAGTAAGCTGCTCTCCTCTATGGCCTCCTCATAAGATCTTGCTTCTGTGAACCTTCCCTGTTTGAGTTCCTGTTCTGACTTTCTTGAGTGATGAACAGCAATGCTGAAGTGTACATAAAATAAAACCCTTCTTCCCCAACTTCTATTTTCCATGGTGTTTTGTCAAAGTGACAGAAACCCTGAGACAGCATCCTTATACTCAAAGAGGAACTGGGAACTCTGGTGCTGGGGTTATAAGCACCAAGGTGGATGCTGGATTAGGGACATGTACAGGACCTAGAAGGAAGGTAGATTCAGGCCAGAGGTGGGCTGTGTGAGGTGGAGCTGGTGAGAAAGACTCCCTGGGGTACAACCACAGAATGCAGTCAGGCTCCTAGTATAGTCCTGAGAAATTGAGAGTACCTGGCCAAATAAGGTAGGCCTGTGGATCAGAGCCCTTCAAATGCAGAGGAAATGAGTGTCTTTCATCTCCCCAGGAGAAGACATGTCACACAGCCCCTCAAGAAAACATCTCCTCATACTACTCAGCAGTAAAAAACAAGGACTTCTTGAAGTTTGCAGGCAAATGGATGGAAATAGAAAACACCATCCTGAGTGAGGTAAGCCAGACCCAAAAGAAGGAACATAGGATGTACTCACTCATATTTGGTTTCTAGCCATAAATAAAGGACATTGAGCCTAT
>NW_026069169.1:11060-11738 GCF_014885135.2 Alexandromys fortis
AATTTCTTAAGTGTCTTTTTGCCATTTGTAATTCTTCTGCTGAGAATTCTCTGTTTAGATCTGTACCCCATTTTTTATTGCATTACTTGGTAATTTGATGTCTAGAAAAATATTTCTCATTCTTTAATTTTTATCCCTTTTAAATGTGTGTATTTAAACTTCTCAAACAGCTTTCATTTGCCAAACTTTTAGTCCTTCACAGTTGCCAAAGAAGTAAATGGACTCAGACATCTATTCTTCTATTTTAGATGTGCAGACAGGAGCCAATGCAACAGGCAACTCTCTGGTGAGGTTACTGAACACACATCGGTAGTAGGACCACATATATTGTCTCAGAGTGGATGCCAACCAGTTGGGGCCACCTTGTGAACCAGTTGCCAGAAATACTTCACCATGGACCCTCACATCATCTTGTAATCTGAATTGACTCATTCTTGACAGAGGGTACAACCTCTTAGGCTCACGGAGCATGTGCCCGAACTTTAGCCATTTACATTAGCTCATGGTAAACATCAATTTGTGGGCCTCACCCATACTCTGTGAACCCTTGTGGCGAATCTGGAATATTCCACCATGTGCCTTTATTCCCTGCTTTTTGGTCGGAGATAGATTGGGAGTAAGCATTGGAAAAGGACTGTTACAGCTTGGGTCACTGAGCAAGCCAGCAGGCACTATACA
>NW_026069170.1:0-8997 GCF_014885135.2 Alexandromys fortis
AAAAAAAAAAAAAAAAAAAAAAAAAAAAAAAAAACCTCTCCAAACTGAAGCTACTAGGCAAATGCATCTGGGTGACTACTGCCATCCCCAGAGGATGCTGACCATCATGGAAGAAAACACATCAAAGATTGGCAAAGCAGAGACAAACCTAGTGGTTCAGGATTGTCCTCTGGGTCTTTTTGCTCCTGCTCAAATCCTATTGCCTTTAATTCTCCACCACGATTATATTCCCCATTGGGGAAGAGCTGAGAGGTGGCAAAAAGTCCTGTATAAACCAAGTCAAGGGGTCTAGTACAAAAACAGACTCATACTGAGTAGAACCTCGCTTGATGACTTTTACCTGTCTTACCCCTGAGTCTACTTGCGTACAGACTTTGTTTCCAGGCTCCTCTAGGAGAGAGATGAGCAGCAGGTTTTTCAGTGACTGCCAGACAGTGGTGGAAAGAGAGGCTTTCCCTGGCTGTGGAGGAATAATGATTTCATTCTTGGGCTCTGTAAAACAAAGTTACCTTGGAGGTGATCTAGGCAGGGACCCTGGAGAGGAGCTCTGCTCCCTCCCTCAGCTGTCCCTAGCTGGTACCCCCCTCCTGTGTTCCAAGAGCCAGTGTGGAAACGGAAACACGGAAACACAGCATGCAGCCGAAACGGGCATGGTACTCAAGTTGTCAGGTGGGTATCCACATTCTGCCTGCTTCTTTCTTTCCCTCTCCCGTTCTTGGCCCAAGCCTGGCACACAGTAGCTACTCACTAAATATTCGCCCAAAGCTCACTTGAGTCCTCTGTTGCAATGAGACAGTACGGATTGGTGAACACATGTCACCCTTCCTTCCTGGTAGTAAGTGCCTCCCATGGGGGCGCCATGTTTAAAAGAGCCTTTCATAGGTTTTTTTCCTTTTGATTTTGTCTGGCTTCCATTCTGAACCTTGCCCCCATGGACTTAGCTCGTGTTGTTTCTTGCCTTGCAACCTCCTTTCATGGAGGAACCACTTTTTCTTTTTCCTTTGATGCTTTGTAGCCTTCAGGTCCTCCACTGTGAGCTGTCATATCAACAACCAATCTGAGCTAAGCCCCACCTGATCCAGCCCAGGCTTCAAGTTTCTCTAGCCCCGTGGTAGGGCTCACATATCAGAGGGCAGAGCAGGCACTGAGGGCAGTGAGAATGGGGTGGGGGAAGCAGTCTGCATGACAGATGCAACGGCAGTTTGCAAACACCATATTGCCATGTTGCCTTTCTGGTTAGAGAACTATTGAGTCAATTTTCCTGTGACGTCAGCCTCATTAGAGATGCATCCAGGCACAGTGGCAGACCAAAACCTTTGGCTACAGGGTTTGAAACCCCAGCTCTGCTACTGATGAGTGACAGGATGCTAGCGGGATACATGTCCTCAGTGACCTCTTCTGTATATGTGAGGAAATAATAGTATTTAAAAAAACTATTTCATTTTAATCTGTGTGCGTGCACAAGTACATTTGAGCATGTCTGTCTCTGTGTGTGCACACGCACACGTGAGCATACGTGCAGGAGCAGGTACACACATGCTATGGAATACGTGTAGAGGTCAGAGGGCAACCAATAGGAACAAGCCAGTTCTTTCCTTCCACCATGTGGTTTCAGGAATGGAACTCATATTCTAGGCCTTGATGGCAACTACCCTTTCTCGCTGAGCCCTCTCATTGGCTCAATAGTATTTTCATTTTTGGGTCACTGGCACACATTTTAGCCATTACTATTATGGTCATTACATGTTTAGACTGGCATCCTGCTGAATTCCCAGAGAAGGGATGTTATGGCAAATGAAGGGATGGGAAAAAAAAAAAGGAAATCAAATCAAAACAAAAGGTTTACTAAGGACCCTCTCCTGGTCGAATCTTTCAACACTACCCCTGTCGTGTCACCCCAACTCCTTTCTGCTCCACCTTTGTAACATCCATGCAGATCCCCACATGGTCCTTGCTTTCTCTAACATAAGGCCAACCCCACACTCTATTTCCCCATTGCTATTGCTCTTTAGCCCTCAGAAGCTGTATCCTCTGGATTCCAACTAGATGGAGGCCAGCCTAGCCTAGCCCCGTGCTGCTGCCGTGCTGGGGCTGCCGTCCCACGAGGCTGCTTTCCCAGTGTTCTGTGAGGTCCTGGCTCCATCCCACTCTCATCAGCATCCTAGTGTCGGGCAGGGCCTGGCATGAGATGGGGTGCCGGGAGTCTGTGCCTGGGGCAGAAACCAATGAACTCAGCATCACCTCCCAGGCCAGCAAATCCTGTCTGCCTGCACAGCCCACTGTCTTCTCATGTAGTTGCTTACAGAACTTTAAGGTTGGAGCCTTTAAGACAAAGCTTCAAGAGCAAAGGCAGCAAAGGAAGTATTAAGAACGCCCTCCCCCATGCTGAAGCACTTGGCAGTGAGTGATTGACACGCTACATGGTCACGTCAAGCACGTTCTTTCTTCCCCTTCCCCTGCTTTTCCCCCTCTCATTTCTTTACGGGCCTTATGTAGTCCAAGATGGCTTTATAGGTAACCACGGATGACCTTGAACTCTTGCTCTTCCTGTTTTACAATTCCCTAGGGCTGGGATTATAGGTGAACACCTTCACAACCAGTTTGTGCGGTGCCAGGGATTCATGAATACCAGACAGGCACTCCATCCCCAGTCATATGTGTGTTCTAAAAGCATCTACATCCCCACAATATAGCTATTAGATTTAGACAGTTAACATGGATTCAGCTAATCCTCTTATCTATTCACGTTTCCACAGCTGCACTGTTGGAGCCAAGGCATCCCATTCGGGTAAGGTTGCTGCACAGGGATGTTGTCTCTTTAGGCTCCTGCAGCTGACAACAGCCTCCTGCTCTGCCCTGGGCTTTTGTGGAGGAAATTGCACGGCACGGCTGTTCATTCTGCAAGATGTCTTTGTCTGGTGTTTCTTCAGAGTCAGGTTCAGTGTCTGGACTGTTAGCGGGAATATTCTAGAAGGCATGTGTGCCCTACCAGGTGGCACATGACTAAAACTTAGATTTGTCCCATTCCAGGCATCTTCCAGACTTCTCCACCCTAAAATCTTCTCCACTTTTCATTTTACAAAGTTACAAAGCATTTTGAAGGCAGATTTGAGACTGCACTGACACTCTGTTATACAATAAACTTTTCAACGGGTCATTTGTGTTTTGATTGGCATATGACTGGTGACCTATGGTTTCCCATTCTGTATAGCAGCCTGTAAAATACTGCTCTTGAAAAGGTTGAATGAGAACTGAGCTGTGGGCAATCACTTCATTTTCTTCCTGTCTTGATGTTATAGTTCATCATTTACTTTCTCTGCTCTTGACTTTTTTTAAGCTTAGCATTGCTATTTTATGTTTTTCATAACACCCATGCTGGCTAGTATTTGTTAACCCAAATTAGAGTTACCAGGGAAGAAAGACCCCAGCTGAAGACTTGCCACCATCAGAGTGGCCTGGGGACATGTCTGCAGAGCTTTTTTAAACAATTAATGTTTGATGTGGCTCACCAGAGTCGAGGCCACCCCTGGGCTGGCAGTCCTGGGTTACTTTAAAAGGGGCCTGAACAAGCCATGGAGAGCAAGCCAAGAAGCACCGCTCATTCCTCATGGCCTCTACTTCAGTTCCTTCAATGCCTTGGTCTTCCCTGGCTCCCCCCATGACCTGGTTTTGGTCAGTGTCTTATCACAGCAACAGAAAGCAATCCAGGGCAGCCCACTTCATATCCTCTACAGTAGCTGCCAAGGGACAAACAAAAGGAATGGAGGCCAGGTAAAACCAAGGCCTCACTTTTTGGTTTTGCTTTTAGGAAACAGCATTTTTCTATGTGGCTCAGGCTGGCTCTTAACTCTTTGTAACTTAGGCTGCCCTTGAACTTGTGATTCCCCCTGCCTCAACCTCCAGGTGCTAGGATTATGTGTGTAACAGGGAAAGACGGTGCAGAGGTTCCTCCATCTTGTATTCATGCTGAGGTCATTTCAGGTTGAACTAGAATTTGATCTCCTTGATGGAAAATCCCATGGAAAATTACCCAACTCTATTCTAAGAACCTGCGGTTAAGATGCCCAACTAACTTAGCTTCTTTAAAACTGCCTGCTTGTGTGGGCCCCATCTCCAGCTAACTGCTTATCTTAGCTTCTGTCAAATTGCTTGTTAATGCAAAGAGCTGACCCCCCCCCCCCACGCCCCATTGCAGCTCCAGAGAAAGCAAGATGCCAGGATGTGATTTCTGCCTTTTTAAACCCCATACTCTGGACACTTGGGGCTACCCTTGGGTTCTGAGTACCTGAGTATAGTCCCAGCTGGCTGAAATAACCATGTTTAATTGACTGTAAACTGTATCTGAGTGGCCATCTCTGGTGGGTTCCCCATAACAATGGGCATATGCCATCATAGGCATGCAGTACTCAGGGCTGTACCCAGGCCTACTGCATGCTGGGTAAGCATGCTGCTAAGTGAGCTAGAGTCACAGCCCTTACCTAGTCATGATTTGAAATTCTACAACCACCTTCACTATGTAGACTTACGCCAGAAACCCAATCAAGTAGGTCTTGGTCTTCAGAGATGATGATGATCTTTGTCTTAGTTTAGATATAAAGTGACCACCACACTGGTAGAGGCATCAGTGAACTGGCCTTGTGTCTGGCTTCTGACAAATAATATTCATATATAAGAACTCATCTGATGCTGGTAGCGACTCCTGAGGTAGCTACTGCCACTGTCCCCACTTGACAGGGGCATAATTTGAAGCACTGGGAATTTTAGGGGCCTGGGGCTATTCAAGATAGTTGAATATGGGCACCCAGAACTCACTGTCTCTGCCACAAAGATCAAAATAACAAGAAAGTGGCCTCAATCTGAGGGAGTGGCCAGAGGAAAGGGGAACACTAGAAACAGAGAGATTAGAGGCAGAATCCTTGTAAGATTCAAAGACCAGGAAGTAAGAACACTCAGGGGTGTGGCTCCCTGACAAACAGAGGGGGGCCCACCCTTTCCCGAGGTAAGAGTGAACAAATAAACACTCAGCAACCGCAACCACGTGGATACTGGCAATCCCAGTGGCTGGGAGGCCATAGGGTCTCATAAGTTTGTAGCTTACATTGACCTGGCTTTGGATCTCAGTACATCTCCCACCGGGCTTCTGTGGTGCCATAGCCAAGAACCATTGTGAGAAAAGAGCCACCGACTGAATCTGAGCTGTTTCCAAGCCAGGAGACCCTGCACATTCCAGTCTCTGAAGCCCGTAAATTCTTACTTCATTTGCATACCCGCGTCGGCGGAAGAGCGATTACAACCTAACCCTGCTGTGTGCCTTGGGGCTGGGCTTTGCAAGAAAGGGAATGAAGAGAGCTATCCTTAAGAACCAGAAGATTGGACCTTTTGCCCTCTGACACTAAAGGTATGGATAGCTGTGTGTTGCTCAAGCAGAGGCAGGATTGAAGGCGTGTGCCCACATGGTTCCTGTTACCTCATTTCCTCTTGGAGGGTCATACTCAAGAGTCTTAACTCACTCTGTGGTTCTGGCCGCTGCCTTGCTCTTGGGCCCAAGTTACAGATGAAGGAGCCGGGAGAAGAAAAGCCCTGACTTCAGCTATCTTCCTGCTCCTGGGTGTGCACCGCCAAAGAGGGCCAAGAAGAACTTGCCAGGTAGCGGCCCCGATTTCCAGCTGTGCACTGTTCCTGGCTGACAGACAGCTCAGTTCCTGCCACCGCCCACCTACTCAGTTCCCGGCACTGCCAGCCCTGCACCTTGTCTGACCACACACTGCCATCAGGACTGGGAGGGAATCCCAGTCGGGTGCTCCTGTTTCTGTGGTTCTCTTTCACTGGGCTCACTAGAATCTGGGCTCTCAGGCTGAACCGCCAGAGGCTAAGAGCATCTGGTGCCTCAGCACTGCAGGGAGGCTGTACCTGAGGACCCTGCTAGTAGCCGAACTGTTATCAACAATGCCTGAGGAAGCTCTGATTGTCCTTCCAGCCATTCTCACTGTAGGAACAGTCACACGGTGAGCAATCTGTACCCACTGCTATATGTACCTTCTAGGGTCTCACTCCTTCCAGGGCCCACAGAGGCAGGTTCTGAGACTTCTCCACGGCACACTGTGTGCCCTAATCGTTCATCAGTCAGAGAAACTGTTAAGAGTGTATACTGCTCTTGCGGAGGACCTACGTTTGATGGCCAGCACCTAGGTCTGGTGGCTCACAAGCACCTGTAAATCCAGCTCCGGGACAGCTGAAGCCCTCTCCTGGTCATGCCACGTACCTGCACTCCTGTGCACATACTACATGAGTCCTGGGTCCTGATGACAGCCAGACCTATGGCAGGTATTCGTCTGGGCCTTCGTGGGAATGCTTTGGGCTTCCAGTCACCTCCCCTTGGCCATTGACTTTTGACCTCAGTTATTAAGGGATGGCATTCTGTTAAGCTTAAACCTGGAGCCGAGGCAGAGGAAGCAGCGCCCAGGTGCGTGGCTGGCCTACATAGCAGTAGCCCATGGTTTTTACTCTGTGCTATGGCTTTTCACTGGTCCCTCCAGAATACCTCGGAAGTCAACCTAGCAGAAATCTGGTCTTTCTACGGTTACAGAGGACTTAGTCTCTAGTGAAAAGCCTTCACTTTGCATTTAAAAATCAGAAGAGCCAGAGGTTCTGGGGTCAGATTTGCTGTGCTCTTGGCTCTGCTGTCTCTGTTGGTCTAGTGACACGGTCCATCATCCCTCAGTCAGACTTTGGTTTCGGAGCTGGGCTTCAAGATGTCTGCCGGAAGGCTAAAGGTTGCTCTGGGGTGGGATGTTAGTACTTTTCTCTTGTGTTGAAACCAAAGCAGTGTAAGGAAGGAAGGGTTTGTCTGAGCTCACAGTTCAAGGATGCCGTCCACCCTGGTGGGGGTGGGGTGGCAGGAGCTTGAAACAACTCTCCCCGCTGTGTCTACAGTCAGGAAGCAGAGAGGGGTGCGTGCCGGAGCTCAGCTTGTCTTCTACGTTCTATCCAGTCTGGGAGCCGAGCCCACAGGGTGTTGTCACCTATACTTAAGTTAGGTCTTCCGTCCTCTGTGTTTCCAGACCACACCAATCCACTCAGCTTTGCTGTCTGGGTGACTCTAGATGTCGTCAACAGGAACCATGTGAGGTGGAAGTATCTTCAGTACAACACACATGAGTTACGGACTGACAAAGCTAGCGGGAGTCTTCCACTTCAAGGTGCATGGGAACAAGTAAGCTATGCGTGTGCTGTTGCCTTTGTTACAAGGTTGCTAAAGCCCCCATGACAGAGGCACTGCCTGCAAGGTACCATGGGCTATTGATGAGACATTACAAACACTGAACAATAAAAGCCAACTCCAAGCAGACTACTGAAACCACACACAAAAGCAAGGGTGAAGAAAGCAGACCTGGGACGTGGGTTACCTGGGAACACAGCTGGCTCGGAGTGGGAGTCCTCCAAGCAATACGGATGGAAACAGCAGGCTGGTCAGGTGGGTCCTCACACATCGAGTTTCTACACGGAGCCACCGACGTGCTGAATTTAGACACTGTGGCTGATTCGTGCACTGCAGAAGTGCACGGAACCAGCTGCCTGACCACATGAACACGGGTGAGGGCCTGGCGGCTGTGCTGCGAGCTCCGTCCATCCTCCACAGTGTCCTGACTCCAGCGCCATAAGACAAGTCCAGCCCTGTCACAGTCATCAAGGGTTCTCTCTCCTCCTTCACCGCTCTCCGATTTTTTCCTGCATTTTGGGAGGCTTTTCTGGGAAGCCGGGAACATTGCTCAGAGCCTGGGTGTAATTACCACAAAACAGTCTCTCACTTTAGAAAAAAAAAAAAATTAAAGAAAATGAAAGTTGGACTCTGGACCATGCAGGAGATGATAGCTAACTGGTCCTGAACCCAAAACTGTAATTAAAGTAATTCTTCTGTCATTGTTAATCATTCCATTTATGTCCTGAAATGAAACCAAATGATGAACATAAGGATGACTTTTGTTTTTGCTTCCCCTTTCCTCTTTGCCGAAAAAACTGGCAGGCGCACTAAAGTCAAATTAAACATCTGTTTGGAAAAGAAGCTGGCGTCCCGATGACAGCTGTCGTGGACTTACCCGTGCACCACAGCTGTCAAACTCTAAATTAACAATGATTTTCATTTATGAGTAGCACAGAACTAAGGCATAAAGGAGCCTTTGCCCCCCTGATTTCCTGACTGCTGTTAAACGTGAACCCTTTAGAGAAATGGCCGTGGAAAAAGTAGAGGTGGGATCAGCTGGCAACAATTAATCACAGGGGCGAGGCATTCCCACAGCGCTGCCTTTGTTTCTTCGCTGGCTTCAAGTGGGGTAGTCCCTGTGGCCGTCAGGCTTGGAGGGAGGCGAATGACTCTGGAACAACTTTTGATTGGGAGTTGACAATTACTGGTGAGCCTTGCTGGAGGCGGTTCTCTGAGGGTCTCGCCTTGTTCCTTTCAAGCATCAGGGTGCCCCCAGTGAGCTTCAGCCTCCGCTCTAGCCAGCAACGTCTGGATGTGTGGTTGTTACACGGTGGTCCCATATGAGGGTAAACGATCTAACCAGGACATCTTTAGTCACCAGAGAAACTGTGCTGGGCGGCTTCACACTTACTTCATCACCATGAAAGACAAAGTGCTTCATAATGAAGGCTCATTAACAAGAATACACATATGGTGAGGGTAGGCCTGGAAGATTCCATCACACAGGGATGCTGGAGCCCCCAGAGTGTGTGCATGTATACCACATGATGCTGGGAACACATCCCAGTGCTGAATGACATATGATCATAGGTGTACAACCAATTTGTCCTTACTCAATCCTGTCTAAGAGACATGATTGCCTTTTAGACTGAGGCCCTGGCATGGGAAAACACATTGACTGTGTATATGTGTATTTCTGCTTTTTTTTTTTTTTTTTTTTTTTTTTTTAAAAAAAAAAAGGAGTTACAGGTAAGGCGTCACCTGGTACTTTCCTACTGCTCCCGTTTATATCCCTT
>NW_026069171.1:0-8996 GCF_014885135.2 Alexandromys fortis
AAAAAAAAAAAAAAAAAAAAAAAAAAAAAAAAAACCTCTCCAAACTGAAGCTACTAGGCAAATGCATCTGGGTGACTACTGCCATCCCCAGAGGATGCTGACCATCATGGAAGAAAACACATCAAAGATTGGCAAAGCAGAGACAAACCTAGTGGTTCAGGATTGTCCTCTGGGTCTTTTTGCTCCTGCTCAAATCCTATTGCCTTTAATTCTCCACCACGATTATATTCCCCATTGGGGAAGAGCTGAGAGGTGGCAAAAAGTCCTGTATAAACCAAGTCAAGGGGTCTAGTACAAAAACAGACTCATACTGAGTAGAACCTCGCTTGATGACTTTTACCTGTCTTACCCCTGAGTCTACTTGCGTACAGACTTTGTTTCCAGGCTCCTCTAGGAGAGAGATGAGCAGCAGGTTTTTCAGTGACTGCCAGACAGTGGTGGAAAGAGAGGCTTTCCCTGGCTGTGGAGGAATAATGATTTCATTCTTGGGCTCTGTAAAACAAAGTTACCTTGGAGGTGATCTAGGCAGGGACCCTGGAGAGGAGCTCTGCTCCCTCCCTCAGCTGTCCCTAGCTGGTACCCCCCTCCTGTGTTCCAAGAGCCAGTGTGGAAACGGAAACACGGAAACACAGCATGCAGCCGAAACGGGCATGGTACTCAAGTTGTCAGGTGGGTATCCACATTCTGCCTGCTTCTTTCTTTCCCTCTCCCGTTCTTGGCCCAAGCCTGGCACACAGTAGCTACTCACTAAATATTCGCCCAAAGCTCACTTGAGTCCTCTGTTGCAATGAGACAGTACGGATTGGTGAACACATGTCACCCTTCCTTCCTGGTAGTAAGTGCCTCCCATGGGGGCGCCATGTTTAAAAGAGCCTTTCATAGGTTTTTTTCCTTTTGATTTTGTCTGGCTTCCATTCTGAACCTTGCCCCCATGGACTTAGCTCGTGTTGTTTCTTGCCTTGCAACCTCCTTTCATGGAGGAACCACTTTTTCTTTTTCCTTTGATGCTTTGTAGCCTTCAGGTCCTCCACTGTGAGCTGTCATATCAACAACCAATCTGAGCTAAGCCCCACCTGATCCAGCCCAGGCTTCAAGTTTCTCTAGCCCCGTGGTAGGGCTCACATATCAGAGGGCAGAGCAGGCACTGAGGGCAGTGAGAATGGGGTGGGGGAAGCAGTCTGCATGACAGATGCAACGGCAGTTTGCAAACACCATATTGCCATGTTGCCTTTCTGGTTAGAGAACTATTGAGTCAATTTTCCTGTGACGTCAGCCTCATTAGAGATGCATCCAGGCACAGTGGCAGACCAAAACCTTTGGCTACAGGGTTTGAAACCCCAGCTCTGCTACTGATGAGTGACAGGATGCTAGCGGGATACATGTCCTCAGTGACCTCTTCTGTATATGTGAGGAAATAATAGTATTTAAAAAAACTATTTCATTTTAATCTGTGTGCGTGCACAAGTACATTTGAGCATGTCTGTCTCTGTGTGTGCACACGCACACGTGAGCATACGTGCAGGAGCAGGTACACACATGCTATGGAATACGTGTAGAGGTCAGAGGGCAACCAATAGGAACAAGCCAGTTCTTTCCTTCCACCATGTGGTTTCAGGAATGGAACTCATATTCTAGGCCTTGATGGCAACTACCCTTTCTCGCTGAGCCCTCTCATTGGCTCAATAGTATTTTCATTTTTGGGTCACTGGCACACATTTTAGCCATTACTATTATGGTCATTACATGTTTAGACTGGCATCCTGCTGAATTCCCAGAGAAGGGATGTTATGGCAAATGAAGGGATGGGAAAAAAAAAAAGGAAATCAAATCAAAACAAAAGGTTTACTAAGGACCCTCTCCTGGTCGAATCTTTCAACACTACCCCTGTCGTGTCACCCCAACTCCTTTCTGCTCCACCTTTGTAACATCCATGCAGATCCCCACATGGTCCTTGCTTTCTCTAACATAAGGCCAACCCCACACTCTATTTCCCCATTGCTATTGCTCTTTAGCCCTCAGAAGCTGTATCCTCTGGATTCCAACTAGATGGAGGCCAGCCTAGCCTAGCCCCGTGCTGCTGCCGTGCTGGGGCTGCCGTCCCACGAGGCTGCTTTCCCAGTGTTCTGTGAGGTCCTGGCTCCATCCCACTCTCATCAGCATCCTAGTGTCGGGCAGGGCCTGGCATGAGATGGGGTGCCGGGAGTCTGTGCCTGGGGCAGAAACCAATGAACTCAGCATCACCTCCCAGGCCAGCAAATCCTGTCTGCCTGCACAGCCCACTGTCTTCTCATGTAGTTGCTTACAGAACTTTAAGGTTGGAGCCTTTAAGACAAAGCTTCAAGAGCAAAGGCAGCAAAGGAAGTATTAAGAACGCCCTCCCCCATGCTGAAGCACTTGGCAGTGAGTGATTGACACGCTACATGGTCACGTCAAGCACGTTCTTTCTTCCCCTTCCCCTGCTTTTCCCCCTCTCATTTCTTTACGGGCCTTATGTAGTCCAAGATGGCTTTATAGGTAACCACGGATGACCTTGAACTCTTGCTCTTCCTGTTTTACAATTCCCTAGGGCTGGGATTATAGGTGAACACCTTCACAACCAGTTTGTGCGGTGCCAGGGATTCATGAATACCAGACAGGCACTCCATCCCCAGTCATATGTGTGTTCTAAAAGCATCTACATCCCCACAATATAGCTATTAGATTTAGACAGTTAACATGGATTCAGCTAATCCTCTTATCTATTCACGTTTCCACAGCTGCACTGTTGGAGCCAAGGCATCCCATTCGGGTAAGGTTGCTGCACAGGGATGTTGTCTCTTTAGGCTCCTGCAGCTGACAACAGCCTCCTGCTCTGCCCTGGGCTTTTGTGGAGGAAATTGCACGGCACGGCTGTTCATTCTGCAAGATGTCTTTGTCTGGTGTTTCTTCAGAGTCAGGTTCAGTGTCTGGACTGTTAGCGGGAATATTCTAGAAGGCATGTGTGCCCTACCAGGTGGCACATGACTAAAACTTAGATTTGTCCCATTCCAGGCATCTTCCAGACTTCTCCACCCTAAAATCTTCTCCACTTTTCATTTTACAAAGTTACAAAGCATTTTGAAGGCAGATTTGAGACTGCACTGACACTCTGTTATACAATAAACTTTTCAACGGGTCATTTGTGTTTTGATTGGCATATGACTGGTGACCTATGGTTTCCCATTCTGTATAGCAGCCTGTAAAATACTGCTCTTGAAAAGGTTGAATGAGAACTGAGCTGTGGGCAATCACTTCATTTTCTTCCTGTCTTGATGTTATAGTTCATCATTTACTTTCTCTGCTCTTGACTTTTTTTAAGCTTAGCATTGCTATTTTATGTTTTTCATAACACCCATGCTGGCTAGTATTTGTTAACCCAAATTAGAGTTACCAGGGAAGAAAGACCCCAGCTGAAGACTTGCCACCATCAGAGTGGCCTGGGGACATGTCTGCAGAGCTTTTTTAAACAATTAATGTTTGATGTGGCTCACCAGAGTCGAGGCCACCCCTGGGCTGGCAGTCCTGGGTTACTTTAAAAGGGGCCTGAACAAGCCATGGAGAGCAAGCCAAGAAGCACCGCTCATTCCTCATGGCCTCTACTTCAGTTCCTTCAATGCCTTGGTCTTCCCTGGCTCCCCCCATGACCTGGTTTTGGTCAGTGTCTTATCACAGCAACAGAAAGCAATCCAGGGCAGCCCACTTCATATCCTCTACAGTAGCTGCCAAGGGACAAACAAAAGGAATGGAGGCCAGGTAAAACCAAGGCCTCACTTTTTGGTTTTGCTTTTAGGAAACAGCATTTTTCTATGTGGCTCAGGCTGGCTCTTAACTCTTTGTAACTTAGGCTGCCCTTGAACTTGTGATTCCCCCTGCCTCAACCTCCAGGTGCTAGGATTATGTGTGTAACAGGGAAAGACGGTGCAGAGGTTCCTCCATCTTGTATTCATGCTGAGGTCATTTCAGGTTGAACTAGAATTTGATCTCCTTGATGGAAAATCCCATGGAAAATTACCCAACTCTATTCTAAGAACCTGCGGTTAAGATGCCCAACTAACTTAGCTTCTTTAAAACTGCCTGCTTGTGTGGGCCCCATCTCCAGCTAACTGCTTATCTTAGCTTCTGTCAAATTGCTTGTTAATGCAAAGAGCTGACCCCCCCCCCCCACGCCCCATTGCAGCTCCAGAGAAAGCAAGATGCCAGGATGTGATTTCTGCCTTTTTAAACCCCATACTCTGGACACTTGGGGCTACCCTTGGGTTCTGAGTACCTGAGTATAGTCCCAGCTGGCTGAAATAACCATGTTTAATTGACTGTAAACTGTATCTGAGTGGCCATCTCTGGTGGGTTCCCCATAACAATGGGCATATGCCATCATAGGCATGCAGTACTCAGGGCTGTACCCAGGCCTACTGCATGCTGGGTAAGCATGCTGCTAAGTGAGCTAGAGTCACAGCCCTTACCTAGTCATGATTTGAAATTCTACAACCACCTTCACTATGTAGACTTACGCCAGAAACCCAATCAAGTAGGTCTTGGTCTTCAGAGATGATGATGATCTTTGTCTTAGTTTAGATATAAAGTGACCACCACACTGGTAGAGGCATCAGTGAACTGGCCTTGTGTCTGGCTTCTGACAAATAATATTCATATATAAGAACTCATCTGATGCTGGTAGCGACTCCTGAGGTAGCTACTGCCACTGTCCCCACTTGACAGGGGCATAATTTGAAGCACTGGGAATTTTAGGGGCCTGGGGCTATTCAAGATAGTTGAATATGGGCACCCAGAACTCACTGTCTCTGCCACAAAGATCAAAATAACAAGAAAGTGGCCTCAATCTGAGGGAGTGGCCAGAGGAAAGGGGAACACTAGAAACAGAGAGATTAGAGGCAGAATCCTTGTAAGATTCAAAGACCAGGAAGTAAGAACACTCAGGGGTGTGGCTCCCTGACAAACAGAGGGGGGCCCACCCTTTCCCGAGGTAAGAGTGAACAAATAAACACTCAGCAACCGCAACCACGTGGATACTGGCAATCCCAGTGGCTGGGAGGCCATAGGGTCTCATAAGTTTGTAGCTTACATTGACCTGGCTTTGGATCTCAGTACATCTCCCACCGGGCTTCTGTGGTGCCATAGCCAAGAACCATTGTGAGAAAAGAGCCACCGACTGAATCTGAGCTGTTTCCAAGCCAGGAGACCCTGCACATTCCAGTCTCTGAAGCCCGTAAATTCTTACTTCATTTGCATACCCGCGTCGGCGGAAGAGCGATTACAACCTAACCCTGCTGTGTGCCTTGGGGCTGGGCTTTGCAAGAAAGGGAATGAAGAGAGCTATCCTTAAGAACCAGAAGATTGGACCTTTTGCCCTCTGACACTAAAGGTATGGATAGCTGTGTGTTGCTCAAGCAGAGGCAGGATTGAAGGCGTGTGCCCACATGGTTCCTGTTACCTCATTTCCTCTTGGAGGGTCATACTCAAGAGTCTTAACTCACTCTGTGGTTCTGGCCGCTGCCTTGCTCTTGGGCCCAAGTTACAGATGAAGGAGCCGGGAGAAGAAAAGCCCTGACTTCAGCTATCTTCCTGCTCCTGGGTGTGCACCGCCAAAGAGGGCCAAGAAGAACTTGCCAGGTAGCGGCCCCGATTTCCAGCTGTGCACTGTTCCTGGCTGACAGACAGCTCAGTTCCTGCCACCGCCCACCTACTCAGTTCCCGGCACTGCCAGCCCTGCACCTTGTCTGACCACACACTGCCATCAGGACTGGGAGGGAATCCCAGTCGGGTGCTCCTGTTTCTGTGGTTCTCTTTCACTGGGCTCACTAGAATCTGGGCTCTCAGGCTGAACCGCCAGAGGCTAAGAGCATCTGGTGCCTCAGCACTGCAGGGAGGCTGTACCTGAGGACCCTGCTAGTAGCCGAACTGTTATCAACAATGCCTGAGGAAGCTCTGATTGTCCTTCCAGCCATTCTCACTGTAGGAACAGTCACACGGTGAGCAATCTGTACCCACTGCTATATGTACCTTCTAGGGTCTCACTCCTTCCAGGGCCCACAGAGGCAGGTTCTGAGACTTCTCCACGGCACACTGTGTGCCCTAATCGTTCATCAGTCAGAGAAACTGTTAAGAGTGTATACTGCTCTTGCGGAGGACCTACGTTTGATGGCCAGCACCTAGGTCTGGTGGCTCACAAGCACCTGTAAATCCAGCTCCGGGACAGCTGAAGCCCTCTCCTGGTCATGCCACGTACCTGCACTCCTGTGCACATACTACATGAGTCCTGGGTCCTGATGACAGCCAGACCTATGGCAGGTATTCGTCTGGGCCTTCGTGGGAATGCTTTGGGCTTCCAGTCACCTCCCCTTGGCCATTGACTTTTGACCTCAGTTATTAAGGGATGGCATTCTGTTAAGCTTAAACCTGGAGCCGAGGCAGAGGAAGCAGCGCCCAGGTGCGTGGCTGGCCTACATAGCAGTAGCCCATGGTTTTTACTCTGTGCTATGGCTTTTCACTGGTCCCTCCAGAATACCTCGGAAGTCAACCTAGCAGAAATCTGGTCTTTCTACGGTTACAGAGGACTTAGTCTCTAGTGAAAAGCCTTCACTTTGCATTTAAAAATCAGAAGAGCCAGAGGTTCTGGGGTCAGATTTGCTGTGCTCTTGGCTCTGCTGTCTCTGTTGGTCTAGTGACACGGTCCATCATCCCTCAGTCAGACTTTGGTTTCGGAGCTGGGCTTCAAGATGTCTGCCGGAAGGCTAAAGGTTGCTCTGGGGTGGGATGTTAGTACTTTTCTCTTGTGTTGAAACCAAAGCAGTGTAAGGAAGGAAGGGTTTGTCTGAGCTCACAGTTCAAGGATGCCGTCCACCCTGGTGGGGGTGGGGTGGCAGGAGCTTGAAACAACTCTCCCCGCTGTGTCTACAGTCAGGAAGCAGAGAGGGGTGCGTGCCGGAGCTCAGCTTGTCTTCTACGTTCTATCCAGTCTGGGAGCCGAGCCCACAGGGTGTTGTCACCTATACTTAAGTTAGGTCTTCCGTCCTCTGTGTTTCCAGACCACACCAATCCACTCAGCTTTGCTGTCTGGGTGACTCTAGATGTCGTCAACAGGAACCATGTGAGGTGGAAGTATCTTCAGTACAACACACATGAGTTACGGACTGACAAAGCTAGCGGGAGTCTTCCACTTCAAGGTGCATGGGAACAAGTAAGCTATGCGTGTGCTGTTGCCTTTGTTACAAGGTTGCTAAAGCCCCCATGACAGAGGCACTGCCTGCAAGGTACCATGGGCTATTGATGAGACATTACAAACACTGAACAATAAAAGCCAACTCCAAGCAGACTACTGAA
This sequence comes from Alexandromys fortis, assembly GCF_014885135.2. NCBI lineage: Eukaryota > Metazoa > Chordata > Mammalia > Rodentia > Cricetidae > Alexandromys > Alexandromys fortis. Next base: position 7,357 of record NW_026069171.1, read on the forward strand.
ACCACACACAAAAGCAAGGGTGAAGAAAGCAGACCTGGGACGTGGGTTACCTGGGAACACAGCTGGCTCGGAGTGGGAGTCCTCCAAGCAATACGGATGGAAACAGCAGGCTGGTCAGGTGGGTCCTCACACATCGAGTTTCTACACGGAGCCACCGACGTGCTGAATTTAGACACTGTGGCTGATTCGTGCACTGCAGAAGTGCACGGAACCAGCTGCCTGACCACATGAACACGGGTGAGGGCCTGGCGGCTGTGCTGCGAGCTCCGTCCATCCTCCACAGTGTCCTGACTCCAGCGCCATAAGACAAGTCCAGCCCTGTCACAGTCATCAAGGGTTCTCTCTCCTCCTTCACCGCTCTCCGATTTTTTCCTGCATTTTGGGAGGCTTTTCTGGGAAGCCGGGAACATTGCTCAGAGCCTGGGTGTAATTACCACAAAACAGTCTCTCACTTTAGAAAAAAAAAAAAATTAAAGAAAATGAAAGTTGGACTCTGGACCATGCAGGAGATGATAGCTAACTGGTCCTGAACCCAAAACTGTAATTAAAGTAATTCTTCTGTCATTGTTAATCATTCCATTTATGTCCTGAAATGAAACCAAATGATGAACATAAGGATGACTTTTGTTTTTGCTTCCCCTTTCCTCTTTGCCGAAAAAACTGGCAGGCGCACTAAAGTCAAATTAAACATCTGTTTGGAAAAGAAGCTGGCGTCCCGATGACAGCTGTCGTGGACTTACCCGTGCACCACAGCTGTCAAACTCTAAATTAACAATGATTTTCATTTATGAGTAGCACAGAACTAAGGCATAAAGGAGCCTTTGCCCCCCTGATTTCCTGACTGCTGTTAAACGTGAACCCTTTAGAGAAATGGCCGTGGAAAAAGTAGAGGTGGGATCAGCTGGCAACAATTAATCACAGGGGCGAGGCATTCCCACAGCGCTGCCTTTGTTTCTTCGCTGGCTTCAAGTGGGGTAGTCCCTGTGGCCGTCAGGCTTGGAGGGAGGCGAATGACTCTGGAACAACTTTTGATTGGGAGTTGACAATTACTGGTGAGCCTTGCTGGAGGCGGTTCTCTGAGGGTCTCGCCTTGTTCCTTTCAAGCATCAGGGTGCCCCCAGTGAGCTTCAGCCTCCGCTCTAGCCAGCAACGTCTGGATGTGTGGTTGTTACACGGTGGTCCCATATGAGGGTAAACGATCTAACCAGGACATCTTTAGTCACCAGAGAAACTGTGCTGGGCGGCTTCACACTTACTTCATCACCATGAAAGACAAAGTGCTTCATAATGAAGGCTCATTAACAAGAATACACATATGGTGAGGGTAGGCCTGGAAGATTCCATCACACAGGGATGCTGGAGCCCCCAGAGTGTGTGCATGTATACCACATGATGCTGGGAACACATCCCAGTGCTGAATGACATATGATCATAGGTGTACAACCAATTTGTCCTTACTCAATCCTGTCTAAGAGACATGATTGCCTTTTAGACTGAGGCCCTGGCATGGGAAAACACATTGACTGTGTATATGTGTATTTCTGCTTTTTTTTTTTTTTTTTTTTTTTTTTTAAAAAAAAAAAGGAGTTACAGGTAAGGCGTCACCTGGTACTTTCCTACTGCTCCCGTTTATATCCCTT
>NW_026069172.1:0-5037 GCF_014885135.2 Alexandromys fortis
AAAATTTATTTTATTATGCATACAGTATTCTTTCTGCATGTATGCCTGCAGGCCAGAAGAGGGCGCCAGATCTCATTACACCATGTAGTTGCTGGTGATCCACCTGAGATCCACCTGCCTCTTCCCGAATGCTGGCGTTAAGGGCGTGCACTACTACTGCTTGACCCCAGCATGCACTTTTTTTTCCAAGACAATATTTCTCTGTAGCTTTAGAGCCTGTCCTGGAACTAGCTCTTGTAGACCAGGCTGGACTCGAACTCAGAGATCCACCTGCCTCTGTCTCCCGAGTGCTGGGCTTGCACCATCATCGCCGGGCTCCAGCATGCACTCTTAACCGTGTTTTGTCCTTCTGAGGGCCCCTTGTCATGTGAAATTCTTGTCTGTTTTGTTTCCCATTGTGGGATCCTCCGATTCTTGCACAGAATGTTAGTAAAGATAAAATAGTTGAGGCTGGGCCTGGTACAGGCCTGTAATCTCAGATACACGGAAGGTAAAGGTAGATGGATTCTAGATACAGTGCCAGTCTGGAAACATAACGAGTTATGGTTAACAGTGCGACCTTATGTATATATAAGGCGGGCTAGTGATACAGCTCAGTAGTAAAGGAAGGGGAAAGTAACACAAGAACTGCAGCTGAATGACTACAAGAATTTACCTAGCAGTTGGGGGAGGGGTTGGTTTGGTTTTTCGATACAGGGTTTCTCTGTAGCTTTGGAGCCTTTCTGGAACTCGCGCAGTAGACCAGGCGGGCTTCGAACTCACAGAGATCCACCTGTCTCTGTCTCCCAGCTGCTGGAATTAAAGGCGTGTGCCACCACCGCCCGGCCAGAAGTTTTGTTTTTCAGCCAGGTGAACATGTATGTTAACCCTACACCACAAGGGCACCGCATGCCTCCAACGGAGGATTCGTGGTTTCGGGGCCGTGGGTTACCTGCCCCCATAACGCACCTGGCACGACGCTTTGCCTCCTCGGCCTGCTGCTTCGTGCGCAGCGACTCTTGCATGGTCGCTAAACTCGGGTACCATTCTCGCTCCTCCGCCTCCAACTCGCGCAGCTGCTCCGGGGACGGCCACAGGGAGGCGGGGGCCACCCCGGACTTAGCGCCGTACCGCGCGAACTGCTTGGCCGCGTACCGCGGCCCTAGTTGCCATCGTGGGCTCAGCGGGTTCTCCGGGTCTGGCCAATGGGGCTCGGGGTGGCGGCGCGGGGGTGGCGGCGCACGGTAGTTACAGGACCTAGGCCCCACAGCCACGGGGAACCGCAGGAGACGGTGCGCCTGCATGGCGGACGCCGCCATCTTGGCTGTGGGTCCTCGCGGCCGGCGGGCTGGCTAGATCGCTGCCTGCGCGGCGGAAACCTCGGGGACCTCAGGTAAAGGAGCCTAGGAACTAGACTGGAAGACTGTAATCGGTGCCGTAGAGGTGCACATTTGATGCGGGAGGCGGTAGTTGTTAATATATATGACCAGGCGTGGCCATATATTATAAAATATAACATTGATCCCAGCACTCAGGAGGGAGAGGCAGGAGGATCTCTGTGAGTTCAAGGACAGCCTGGTCTATAGAGCTAGTTCCAGGACGGGCTCCAAAGCTATAGAGAAACCTTGTCTCAAAACAAAACAAGAGCAAAACTGGCATTCTAGTAATATTTAAAATAATATATTTAAACTAACATTTTAATCTTTAGTTTTGAAATCTTGTTTTAATTATTTCCATTTTATTTTATATTTTATTTCCCCCACATATGCCTTTTTATCTCTCTAATGTATTAAATATTTCCATCTTAGTATCTAGGTTCATGTTGCCTTTTCAGTCTTTTTGTTTGTTTGTTTGTGTAAGCATTGCAGCTCAGATAGAAAGGGATCCTGGCAGTTGGGAGCCAAGGAATGCTAAGTATTATGGCTTGGATGGAAAAGTATTCTGGCAATTGGGAACCAAGCACAGGTGGTCACGGTAGGCAGAGCAGGTTACAGCCCTGCCCCAGGGAAAGGTTTCCCCAATCTAACAGCTCTGCGCCTCCGTCAGGAGAGGGTTTCCCCGGCGAAGTTGTTACAGATCTACTCTGTTCCCCTCCCCTCCCCCGTATAACAACTGTGCCTAGCAGAAACCCCAGTGGAAGTGGGGGAGTATAGTTCTGCTCTGCTGCGGGCAAAAGTTGTTACTTCTCTCGTGCGCTCCATTCCTGTAAAGGGAGGTCTCACCCAAGCATCGTTCAAGAGGGAAGAGTCCTGGAGAGCGGTTGCCGGCTGCCTCTGCCGGGGTCAGAAGACAGCAGCAAAGTCAGCGGGTGCAGAGCTTATGTAGGGCTTCTCAGAGGCAGAGTTTTTCCAGGGAGATTTTCAGGCTGGGAATTGGTCAGATTTCAGTCCCTTGAGCTCAGACTGGCTAGATCTCTGCTCAGGGATTGGTTTGTTTTCTGCTTAGTTGCTTAGGGGTAGATTTGGCTCTGGTTTCAGAGCCAAAGTGTTTCTTTCACTGGCCCTTTTTAGCCTTTTGGCTCTAATTTCAGGGCCAGGACATATTTCTTTCACTGGCACTGATTCTAAGGTCAAAATGTGTTTCTTTAGCTCTGGTTTCAGGGTCAGGGTGTGTTTCTTTGGCTGGCCCATACAGTTTGTTTGTTTTTTGAGACCTGGTTTCTCTGTGTAGCCCTATCTGTCCTGAAATCTGGTCTACAGGTAGGCCAGGCTGACCTCGAACTCAGAGATTCTCCTGTGTCTGCCTTCTGTGTGCTGGGACTAAAGGAGTGTGTCATCACTGTCTGGCACATTTTAAATCTTTTTTTTTTTTTAAAGATTACTTTATGTAGGGACTGGAGAGATGGCTCAGTGGTTAAGAGCATTGCCTGCTCTTCCAAAGGTCCTGAGTTCAATTCCCAGCAACCACATGGTGGCTCACAACCATCTGTAAAGAAGTCTGGCGCCCTCTTCTGGCCTTCAGGCATACAGACAGAATATTGTATACATAATAAATAAATAAATAAATAAATAAATAAATATTACTTTATGTGTGTGTGCCTGCGGCGACCAAGTTAATCCTCCAGAGCTGGCCTTCCAGGCAGTTGTCAAGGTGCTTAGGTACAGGGAACTGAACTCAAGTCCTCTGAAAGATCAGGAAGTGCTCTGAACTTCTGAGTCATTTCTTCAACTCCTTGCATTACATCTTGTTTGCTCTTGTGTCTTTTGAATATTACGATGTAGTGCTGGCTGGCCTGGAACTCACTGTGGACTAGGCTGGCCTCAGACCCACAGAATTCTGCCTGCCTTTGCCTCAGCTGTGCTGAAATGAAAGACCTGAGACTCCCCCCCCCCCATGTCCATTTTGCCTTATATATTAAACATTTAAGACCTACTCTATGGGATTTTAGTTCCTTGACTCGGTTGAAGGTGTGCTTGCCTAGTACACAAAGCCCTGCCGTTTATCCTTGCACTGTCTAAGCGATACAAAGTGGTGCAAGCCTGTTAATCCCGACACTGGCGAGGTAGAGGCAAGAGGATCGGATTCAGGGTCATCCGGGGCTACATAGCTTGGTATTTCCCACCCTTCCCCTTCCATTTTACTAAGTCTTACGTAGCTCAGCCTAGGCTTGGATTCCTATCTGCCCAGTGCTAGGATTACAGGCTTCATTGCATCTAGCAAGATTGACGTTAGGACTAAGGTTTTTTTATTCTTTGCTTTTTGGATTTTTTAGATACAGTCTCATGTAGCCCATGTTGGCTGCAGGTTTGCTATATACATGAGGCCAGTTTTAAACTCTTGGTCGTCCTGCCTCTGCCTTTCAAGTTCTGAGAGTAGAAGCATGTAATACCATTCCTGTTTAAAATTTTATTTTAAACATTTCGAATGCTTTTACTTTTTAGATTTAGTTTTAAAAAATTTTTATGACTATAAATATTGTGAATGTATTCATGTGTGCTCAGAAAGTCTACTGAGGCCAGAAGAGGGTGTTCAGTCCCCTGGAACTGGAGTTACAGGCAGTTGTGAGCTGCCCGGTGTTGCTGGGAACTGAACTCAGATCTTCTGGAAGAGCAGGAAGCACTCTTAACCTCTGCCTTGAGCTTTATTGTGCACATGGGATTGAGTTAATTATCACCAGAGGAAATCTTTTTTCCAAATTGTGCTATACTTAATTATGCCTAAAACAAACTGTTTGGTGTCAGACTATTGATTTAAGCCAGCACTAGCTGCTGAGTCCTGTTGAGCCTCACTCAGGCTGTTACTCTGTTGGTCCTAGTGTTTGCAGAGACCCCCACATGTATGTGTGAGTCTGTGTGTGTTTGGATGTGGATGGGTGCCCTCAGAGGCCAGAAGAGGGCCTCAGATCTCTGGAACTGGAGTTTCAGAATCACCAGCACCACAGAAACTGGGCATGACGGTGAGGACCTGTAATCGTAGCATTCAGTAAGTGGATACGAAGCTAAGAATTCAGGGTCATCCTGAGCTCCATAGAGCGTCGAAAGCAGGCCTGGGATGTAGTACAAATTCTAATTGTTCTTAATAAGAAGAACCCGGAGTCAGATATTAGGGGTGAAAGCTGAGAGATCAGAGAAGCAGTGCAGGCAGCCACTAGAGAGACCTTTTACTTTTACTGAATCCTCAGGCTGAAGGGGTGATCCTGTCTCTACACATCCTTAGACTGCACCTGAGCGCCTGTCTCCTCCCGCTTTATATTCCTCTCTCCACCCAGCCCTATCCCTTCATGTCTCCACCTCCCTAGTGCTAGACTTAAAGGCCTGTGAGTTCCAAGTGCTGGAATTAAAGGCGCGAACCTCGCTGCCTGGCTCTAATTATCTTTTAGACTGGATCAATCTTGTGTGAGCCCAGGGTGGCCCTGAACACTCAAGAGCTCCACCTGCCTCTGCCTCCCCAGTGCTGGGATTAAAGGTGTGCGCCACCACCGCCTGGCCTCTATGGCTAACTAGTGGCTCTCTGCACTCTGATCTTCAGGCAAGCTTTATTGTTAGATCACAAACAAAACATCACCACTCCGGGATATGTGAGATTCTGTCATCTCCAAAAAAGAGGTAATCAACTGAG
>NW_026069172.1:7448-9088 GCF_014885135.2 Alexandromys fortis
AAAAAAAAAAAAAAAGCCAGGTAGTGGTTGTGGTGCATGCCTTTGATCCCAGCACTCGAGAGTCAGAGGCAAGTGGATCTCTAAGTTCATGGCCAGCCTGGTTTACAGAGTAAGTTCCAGGGCTACCCAGAGAAACCCTATCTCAAAAAAACAAGCAAGCAAGCAAGCAAACAAACAGTTCTGAGCCTGCAGAGATAGCTCATCAGTTAAGAACACGGACTTGCTCTTCCAGAGGTTCCCAGCACCCACATGGCAGCTCACAACTGTCTGCTACTCCAGTCTCGGGGATCCTCTGCCCTCTGCTGGCCTCTGCTGGCACTGTACACACATGGTGCACAGTCAATGCATGCAGACAAACGACCCATATATGTAAAATAAAAGTGAATAAATCTTAAAATACTTTGGTGAAGATGAGATGGTCAATTAAGCCACTTCCTGCCCCCTGAGTTCAAATGTCCCGGGGAATATGAGAGGAGAAAGAGTACTGAATGTTGACCTCTGACCTCCACCTGTGTGCCTCAGAACAACACAAGCCCATACACACATAATAAACAATAAGTAGATAAGCATAATTAAAATATTTGATTCCTTCGAGTGAAATGCCTGACTTTTCCCTCCTCCCCTCTCTTCCTCCCTCCCTCCCTTCCTCCCTCCCTCCCTCCCTCCCTCCCTTCCTTCTTTCCTTTCTCTCATCTATTTATTTATTTGTTTGTTGATTGAGGCTGGAATTAAAGGCCTGAGACACCACTGCCAGACTACCCCTGACTATTTCTATTTGTTTTTATTTATGTTTTATTTAAGAATTTTTTGAGTAGTGTTGGAGAGATGGCTCAGCAGTTAAGAGCATTGCCTGCTCTTCCAAAGGTCCTGAGTTTAATTGCCAGCAACCACGTGGTAGCTCACAACCATCTGTAATGAGGTCTGGCGCCCTTTTCTGGCCTTCAAACGTTCATGCAGATAAAACACTATACAAGGGCTGGAGATATGGCTCAGAGGTTAAGAGCACTGACTGCTCTTCCAGAGGTTCTGAGTTCACTTCCCAGCAACCACATGGTGGCTTACAACCATCTGTAATGATACCTGGTGCCCTCTTCTGGTGTGCGGGCATACGTGGAGGTATACATAATAAATAAATAAACCTTAAAAAAAACTATACAAAATAAATCCTTAAAAAATGGTTTTTTGTGTGTGTGTGTGTATGAGTATTTTGTCAGCATGTATGTGTGTATAACATATTGTACTTGGTGCCTGCAGGTGACATTGTACACCTGAAAGTGGTGGCGTTATAGAGAGTTGTGACCTCCATGTAGATACTAGGAATTAAACCCAGGTCCTCTGGAAGAGTAGCAAGTGCCCATAACCTCTGAGTCATCTCTCCAGCCTTGTGTGTCTGTGTGTGTGTGTGTGTGTGTGTGTGTGCAGTTTTTATGGAGTCATGAATGTGCAGGTCCATGGAGAGGCAAAGTTTTTTTGTTTTTATTTTTTGGATTTCTTTTTTTTTGGTTTTCGGTTTTTCGAGACACAGTTTCTCTGTAGCTTTTGGAACCTGTCCTGGAACTAGCTCTTGTAGACCAGGCTGGCCTCGAACTCACAGAGATCCGCCTGCCTCTGCCTCCCGAGAGCTGGGATTAAAGGCGTGC
>NW_026069173.1:0-2663 GCF_014885135.2 Alexandromys fortis
AACAACAGAGCAAGGCCTCAACTAATCCTCATTTGAGAAGTTTCTTCTTTCAATACAAGAGAATAAATGCAGAGATGCACAACTGAACAATATATGTCATATTTATTATTTGTCATTATTGTTTATAGTTATATTTGGTTTAGTTCTGTCTTATTTAGACAAAAGGGGGACATGTAGGGTAAGCCAACCCTCCTTAGGGGGCGGGCTTGCCTTGGGCGAAGGTTTACTTATAAATCGGGCACCCGGGCTGGCTCCCGCGAGCCCCTTCCTGCTTCCTGTCCTCCGTGGGAACCGTGGTTCAGTGAGTCTAATTTCCCCTTTAAAGCTGTGTATATATTCTTTACAATCTGTCTGCATTGATTTATGCCGCTACACGTGTGTGATGAACCTCCTCCCAAAAAGCTGTGTCAAAAAACAACAGAGCAAGGCCTCAACTAATCCTCATTTGAGAAGTTTCTTCTTTCAATACAAGAGAATAAATAGAGAGATGCACAACTGAACAATATATTGTGAAACTTTAGAGTATAGTGTAATTTCATCAGACTTTTTCTGCAAATGAATGTCTTTGCAGACTTAAGCTGCAAGTAAGAATGCCCAACATTCTCCTGGGAATAGATTGGTGCTGCCAGGAGCGATTGTGTCTTAAGTCAAGAGAACCCTAAGTTATTTACGTGCCATATTCTACAGTTCATTGAACTGGCTGAAGATTACCTATCTATGTGGCATACAATCTCTATGTATCTAAAGAGCATGATTACTCTAACTAAATGTATGACAAATATGGGTGATTATTGACCTATATTTCTTAATACCTCTAACTTAAAGACTAAGGTTTCATATTAGAATACTACCAAACTTTTAATAACTGTAAAGCAAATGAACACAATGACCTCAAAATGTATACAATGTATATTTATCTTGATAAGAAGTAGAAATATATAGTGCGATATGATAATTATATCCTAAAATTGTATCAATAAACAAATTGTCTTAAACAGAGGTAGAAATATGCATACAAGCAATATGACAAAATAACTTTGCATAGATGTACAAATATTGTAAAAAAAATAGGAGCATATTCAAAAAAACAAATATAATTTGAATTTGTGTCAATATGCAAGAAACTATACCAAAATAAATTGTCTATAAAATAGTAGCTCATAAGTATTCACTCCTTTGCTCACTATTATTATTAGTATAAGTTAACACTAATCTACCTATTATCCTATCAAATTTCTCTTTTTTTGCTCAAAGAGACCCTTGAGCCTACACAATTTTTAACCCAACCCCCAACAATATAATAGTTATACTCAACCACCAATTGATGTTCATAGTCCTAAGGACAAACTGATGAAAGAGGGCACACTGTCTTTTAGAATTACTTCCAGAAGTCTTGGGGGAGATGTACTGTCTATGGGATATTATAAAACTAAAATGATGGCTAAGTTTCAAGGTCACTATATGATATAATTACAAATAGTATCTGAGTAGTTGATAGGGTTTTTCTGAAGTTCTTATTTATATTCTGGCCAGAACATTGTAAAAAGGAGTACTAATTCAGTTAAACAAATTGGAGTCATTTTGAGCAGCTGGTACCCAAACCTGATGTTAAAGTAGCACTTTGAGCATTATGACATCATATTAATCATGTGGAATTATTGTTTTAGAACCCCATCTTCTTTCTGGAAACTTCAAAGATTACTGCAGGAAAATGTATTGTTCATTGTGGAAAATGTAAACATTATTCATAGAGACATATATTCAATGAAAGGTATGATAGCAAAAAAAAATAGGCATGGTGACAAGTAAAATTTTTCCTAAATTCCTTCTTCTTTCTGTCACATATCAGATAGATTCTTTTATCAAGATGCTTGGATTAAGAGAAAGATAGCCATTGTCCACCTCCAAATCTGAATTTTATTTTAAGTGATTTATGCTTTTATTATACTGAGAAGTATATATTATATATATTTAGTTATTATAATTTTACCCTGTAGAGGTAAAATTATAGGGTACCACAAGTCAAATTTCTCATTGCTTGCTGATTCTTTCTGGATAGCTATCTTTTCTTCTTTAGGTATCTAAATGTCCAAGGTCTCTTGACTCTTTGAAGATAAACATTTTACAAGAACAGAGTCCTGCCCTATTCCTTATGAGGTTTTCTTACCATCTGTATGATTGTCACCTCTGTGAATGAACTGTCATTTCTTTGTTCTGTTTTTTTCCAACCAAATCTCCATTAATTTTGATGGCATCCATAGCTTTTCTTTTCTTTTTTTTTAATCACAAGCCAAAACAGCTTCTTTATTTATTGACCAATAAAAGCAACACATATGCAGAAGGACTTCCCACATCATCTCCCCTTTTCTGACTGAATAAAAAGGAAGGTTTTAACTTTAACATAGTAAAATTACATATCTTCTGTGGAAACAAGTACAAAAACACTTCCCCTGGTTTCCATTATGAGGTTGACACATCCTTAAAAAGCACTGGCTGATTTAATTTAGAAGTTTTTTTTTTTTTCTATTATACAAAGTCTATCTGCTGATGTTTTTTTCTTTCTCATTAGCTTTAAGAAAATTTAAATTTAATAAACATTATGCACTCTATTTCTGAGGGTAATTTTATCATTTTCTGTTTATTTAACATATCCTTTGTAGTTT
>NW_026069173.1:7184-8965 GCF_014885135.2 Alexandromys fortis
AAAAAAAAAAAAAAAAAAAACAGAGACCAGACAAGCTGCTAGGAGATGTTCAGATCAAGGGGAAAGGACACTCCAGTTTATTAAGATGTCTGAAAACTGTGAAGTACATTGAATGATTTCTGCTTTCATGTGATGGAATGAGATTTGGTAGTACTTCTTTCATTCAGTGACTTATGTTCCTATCAAAACTCCTGTAAGTAATTAACATAAATCTCATTGATTCACCAAGTTGGTCTTTGGTAATATTTTGTTTACTTTTCAATTGTAATAACAAAACATCATGAAAAAATAATGTATTAAATAAAAGTTAGTTGATTTAATTGGGTTTATAATTTCAGAGGGATAGAGACTATTATGGTAAAATAAAGGCAAAGTAGCAAGAGAACTTATACCTCATGTTCAAACAATAAGACAGAAAAGCACTGGGGATGGTGGAAAACTTTTAAGCACCTCAAAGCCTACCCCTGTGGCACTCTGCCAACAAAACTACAGTACCAATTCTGCCTATGTAGTCCTACCAGGTGGAGAACAAATATTGAAACATATAAGTCTATGGAATCAATCCCATTCAAACAACCATGTTCCACCGTGCTGCCCCCATAGGCTCCTGATGATACTGCAATATAAAATGAATTTAGTCCAACTTCAAACATCCTCATTTTCAAGTCTTTATACTACTTAAAAGTTTAAAGTTTCTTTCCATGACTCAAGGCAATATAGCACAGAATATGCATTACTATTTCAAAAGGGAAAACTTAGCACAAAGTAAAAAAGTAATTGACCAAAGAAAAATTGAAATCTAGTAGAGTGAATTCCAATTTCTATATCTCCATGAATATTGTCAGAAGTCAGATAGTTTTGCCCTTCCTGCTTTGCTGTCTATACCATAAATACTAATATTGGAATGGTACCACAACTTCTGTACAGTTCACCTTGGTATTTATTCTAGGTCTATGCCATGTCCAACAAAAATTGGGGTTACCAATACAATCCATACTTCAATTTCACAGCTTCATATAATTGCCTATCTGGGTCTCAATATAGGAAGTCCCCTCTCATATACCTTATAACTTTTCTCAAACAATTCCATAAAATAGGGGTAAATTACTAAAATGTATAAGATTATGGAGGCCATTTTTATTCAAACCACCACAGATTCTTCCCTTCCTTCATTGTCTCATGGATTTCCTTTCTACATAACTAGAAATTTGTTCACTTATTCCCATAAATAGTGTCACACAGTAACAGTGACTGAATTTTCTTACAAACTTGTGTTTAAGTTTATCTAGTTCTTATAAAGGTATTGTCAAATAATAATATAATAATTTATATTGTTTGTAGTTATTGTAAAGGGTATTATTTCCCGGAATTCACTCTTAGTCTGTTTGCCATTTTTATATAGGAGGGCTACTGATTTTCTGAGCAGATATTGTGTCTCAGTAACTGTAACCAGATAACTAAAAGACTTGCCTCCAAAACACTGTAAGTCTTTGAAGAAAGAAACTAAAGCTATCAGGAGATGGAAAGGTCTCTAGTACTCATGGATTGGTATGATCAACACAGTAAACATGACCATCCTACAAAAGCAGTCTCCAGACTCAATTCAATCCCTATCAAAACTTCAACACAATTCTTTACAGACCTCAAAAGAACAATATTTATCTTCATATGGACAGACATAAAACCCAGAATATCTAAAATAATCCTGTATAATAAAAGATCTGGAGGTATTAATATCCTTGATTGAAAACTATACTTCAGAGCTATAGTAACAAAAAAAA
>NW_026069174.1:0-1073 GCF_014885135.2 Alexandromys fortis
ATTTCTTCCTTGACCCAGGTGTGGTTCAGTAGTTGCCTGTTCAGTTTCCATGCGTTTGTCAGCTTTCTGGGGTAGCCTCATTGTTGAATTCTAACTTTAATCCGTGGTGATCCGATAAAACACAGGTGGTCACTAAATTTTTTTTGTATCTGTGGAGGTTTGCTTTGTTACCGAGTATTTGGTCAATTTTCAAGAAGGTTCCATGAGCTGCAGATAAGAAAGTATATTTTTTCCTATTTGGGTGGAATGTCCTATAGATGTCTGTTAAGTCCATTCACTTCATTACCTCACTTAATTCTCTTTTTTCTCTATTAGGTTTCTGTCTGATTGACCTGTCCACTGGTGAGAGAGGTGTGTTGAAGTCTCCTAATATTAGTGTGTGTGGTTTGATGACTGCCTTTATTTCTAGTAATGTTTATTTTACATATGTGGGTACTTTTATATTAGGTGCATAGATATTCAGGATTGAGACTTCATCTTGATGAATTGTTCCTGTTATGAGAATAAATTGTCCCTCTCCATTTTTTTCTGATTGATTTTAGTTTGAAGTAAGATTTGTTAGAAATTAGTATAGCCACACCCACTTTTTTCTTAGGTCCATTTGCTTGAAAGACCTTTTCCCAACCCTTTACTCTGAGGAGATGTCTATCATTGTGTTTGAGGTGTGTTTCTTGTAAACAGCAGAATGTTGGATCCTGTTTTCGTATCCAATCTCTTAGCCTGTGCCTTTTTATAGGTGAATTGAGTCCATTGATATTAAGTGATATTAATGACCAGTGGTTGTTGACTCCAGTTGTTATTATTTTTTTGGTAGTAGAGTTTGTGTGTTTCCCTTCATTGAGTTGTGCTGGTGAAGGGTCTCTAGTTGTCTGAGTTATAATAGGCAGTGTTGGCAATGTTGGATTCTTTGGGTTGTGATTTTCCTTCTATTACTTTCTGTAAGGCTGGGTTTGTGGCTACATATTGTTTAAATTTGTTCTTATCCTGGAATATTTTGATTTCTCCATTGATAGTGAACAATAGTGTGGCTGGGTATAGTAGTCTGGGCTTGCATCCATGGTCTCTTAGTTTTT
>NW_026069174.1:1602-3637 GCF_014885135.2 Alexandromys fortis
TTTCTTGTAAACAGCAGAATGTTGGATCCTGTTTTCGTATCCAATCTCTTAGCCTGTGCCTTTTTATAGGTGAATTGAGTCCATTGATATTAAGTGATATTAATGACCAGTGGTTGTTGACTCCAGTTGTTATTATTTTTTTGGTAGTAGAGTTTGTGTGTTTCCCTTCATTGAGTTGTGCTGGTGAAGGGTCTCTAGTTGTCTGAGTTATAATAGGCAGTGTTGGCAATGTTGGATTCTTTGGGTTGTGATTTTCCTTCTATTACTTTCTGTAAGGCTGGGTTTGTGGCTACATATTGTTTAAATTTGTTCTTATCCTGGAATATTTTGATTTCTCCATTGATAGTGAACAATAGTGTGGCTGGGTATAGTAGTCTGGGCTTGCATCCCTGGTCTCTTAGTTTCTTAGGTTCTCTATCCAGAACCTTCTGGTTTTTATGGTTTCCATAGAGAAGTCTGGTGTAAGTCTGATAGGTTTAACTTTATAAGTTACTTGAACTTTTTCTTTTGCAGCTCTTAATATTCTTTCTTCAATCTGTATGTTTTGTGTTTTGATTATTATATGGTGAGGGGTTGATTTATTTTGATTCAGTCTATTTAGTGTTCTGTATGCTTCTTGAATATTCATAGGAATATCTTTCTTTATGTTGGGAAAGTTTTCTTCCATAATTTTGTTAAACAAATTTTCTGGGCCTTTGAGCTGTAATTCTTCTCCTTCTTCTATCCCTATTATTCTTAGGTTTGATCTTTGTGTGTGTGTGTGTGTGTGTGTGTGTGTGTCCCATATTTTCTGGATGTTTTGTGATGAGAATTTCTTGGATTTGCTCTTTTCTTTCATCAGTGTGTTTATTTTCTCAACGGTGTCTTCAGAGTCTGACATTCTTTCTTCTATCTCTTTTATTCTATTAGTTATGCTTGTTTCTGTAGACTCTGTTCGTTGACCTAGATTTTCCGTATCCAGTCAGCTCTCCGTTTGTGTTTTCTTCCTTGCCTCCATTTCAGTTTTCAGTTCTTGAACTGTTTCCATTACTTGTTTGATTGTTTTTTCTTGGTTTCTCAGGCTATCATTTTCATATTTATTCATTTCTTCAAACTTCTTGTTATACTTCTCATCCATTTCTATAAGGGTGTGTTTTACATGCTGTTTAAGGGACTCTATCGTTTTCATAAAGTCATTTTTTCCCCTTTTTCTGGATGATGGTGTTCAAGACCTTCTGTTGTCAGATCCCTGGGCTCTGGTGTTTTCATGTTGTTTTTCAGATTGTTGGAGGAATTCTTGCCTTTGTGACTGCCCATCTCTTCCTTCAAATGCTATCTGATGGATCTTATGGAACAGGATCAGGTTGCCTTGCTGGCCAGGGACCTCGCTAACAAAGGGCCTACCTTGCTACAGGCAGGCTATTGAAGCAAAGCAATTCCCGCTGGCCCCATTGCAGTCCGCACCCTGTCCCAGCACCCAAACAGGCTGAGCTGGTGGATCCCATGGCCCCACAGAATGGAGGAAGAAGGGAGGAGGTTCCTTGGTGCAACCTGGGATGGGTTAGGGAGAGAGAGGCCCCAGTAGAGGGGAGCAGCCCCTGCTGAATGATCAGGGAGTGAATGGGGTCCCTAAAATTATTTTGTTCAGCTTTTCCACTAATCTGAAAAACGTTTTGCCCATCATATACATATATATTTAAATTTTTCTTTTACTGAAAATGTATGGCTTAGGAAGAGACTTGGAATGAAATCAATGTTGATGTCTCATGCCTCTCAAATTGATTTTGTGGATACAAATATCATTTATAGTAATGGAAATGTGCTCTGGTTTGTTTCTGTTGCTGTTGTCAAACACTAGCTAAAACCAACTTGGTAAGGGAATGATTTATTTACCTTACAATTCATTTGCTAGAAGTAAGAACTTGAAGCAGAAACCACAGAGGCATACTGTCATGTTTTTCTCTGCCTTGTGGAACTCTCCTTTTCTTATTTTTTGTTTGATTTTTTTTTAATTTTTTTTTCTTTTTTTTTTTCTTTTTTTTTTTTTTTTTTTAAT
>NW_026069174.1:6849-9273 GCF_014885135.2 Alexandromys fortis
TATATATTAGGACTTTTAACAATCTAGGAATATGGTTATGGGATCTTGGGGCAGTATACTGAGACTGTAAGAGCAACTTAAACTACTAACTGAATCTGATTTTGTTCCTGTCATAGAAGGTTGATATGGTCTGGACCAACAGATAATACAGGATGTCAATCATCACAAATTCCTAGTTTTCAGGAAGAAAGAGCATGGTTTACATCCTGTCCTTTGAGAAGAACATCCCATAAGCTTAACTTTCTTGGATTTTTTCTGGATGTGTGCGCACAAGTACATTTGTGCTGTGCTCCCAACAAGTAATATTCCACTTTTAACACACACACACACCATAACATTTTTAATTTTTTTTAAAAAGAAAACAAATCATCTTCTTTCATTTTACATACGAATCCAAGTTCCCATTCTTTCCCTTTATTCCATCCCCTCCATATAAACCCCCACTACACCCCAATCCACTCCTCAGAGAGAGTTAGGCATATTGCTTTGGAGAAGGTCCAAGACCTTCAATATTATATCTAGGCTTCACAATATATCCATCCAAAGCGAAAGTTTCCAAAAAGGCCAGTACTAGCAGTAGGAATAAACCCTGGTGCAACCGCCAGGGACCTCACAGTCTGCACACCAGTCATACAATTTCACCCACATTCAGAGGGGCTATTTTGGATCTATGATGCTTTCTTCCCTTTCTGCTACAGTTGGGGAGCTCCCATTAGATCAGATAAACTGTTTCAGTGGGTGTACCCATTATGGTCTGGACTTCTTTGCTCATATTCACACTCCTCCCACTCTTCAACTGGACTTGGGAGCTCAGTCCAGTGCTCTGAAGTGAATCTCTTCCTCTGTTTCCATCAGTTGCTAAATGAAAATTCTATGGTGACATTTAAGATATTCACCAGTATGACTACAGAGCAAGTCCTATTTAGGCATGCTCTCATCTATTACATTGGTCATCCTTTTGGATTCCTGGGAATTTCTCTAGAGCCATGTTTCTTGCTAGCCCCATAATACTCCCTTGACCAATATACCTCTTTCTCTGCTCACATCTGTGTCCTTCCTCTATCTCATGTATTTCCTTTCTTCAAGTTCTCCTCTCCTCTTCTCCCCTTCTGCTCTCCCTACTTCTCCCATCCCCATGCTCCCAATTTGTCAAGCAATCTTGTCTGTTTCCCCTTCCCAGGTGGATCTCTACAGGATTTTCTTAGGGTTCACCTTGTTACTTAGCTTCTCTAGGATCATGAACTATATTCTCAATATCCTTTGCTTTACAGGTGTATCCACTTCTGAGTAAATACATACCATGTTCATATTTTTTGGTCTGGGTTACCTCACTCAGGATGGTTTCTTCTAGTCCCATCCATTTGCATGCAAATTTCAAGATGTCATTGTTTTTTTTTAAAGCTGAGAAGTATTCTAATGTGTAAAAGTGCCACATTTTCTTTATTTATTCTTTAGTTGAGGGGCATCTAGGTTGTGGCTATTTAAAATACTGCTGTCATGAACATAGTTGAACAAATGTCCTTGTAGTATTATAGAGCACCTTTTGGATACATGTCCAAGAGTGGTATTGCTTGATCCTGAGGTAGATTAATTGCCAATTTTCTGAGAAACCACCATACCAATTTCCAAAGTAGTTTACAAGTTTGCATTCCCACCAGGAATGGATGAATGTTTCCCTTACTCCACATCATCTCCAACATAAGCTATTATTACTTATCTATGGTGACAATGACTAGAGTGCACCAAAAATTTATTAGACTTTGACCATATTGATGTTTCAGTACTCAAAATCCATTATTGCCCTTTTGGACTTCCAGTTTCTAGTACAATCCCTAACCCCATTGATGAGAGCTATCTGAAATCCTGGCACCACAAACATCTGATTCACTCTTCTGACTGTCTCAGGTACATATACAGAGTCCTACAAAGATGGAGGCAAAACATTCATACATATAAAACATAAATAAATTTATATAATCTATAATATTAGGTATCAACTGATAAAGTAAGGTCATGTATAAATAATCAGATTAGTGTTTCCTTTTAAATTTATAAGATTTAGTGAAGTCTTGATATTATACGTTTTCAAGCTTTTGGTAAAATTCTCCTATAAAAATATATTCTTCTTTTTAATAGTAGATTTATCAATCTAGTCTCTCCTTCTTATTTAGCCTGAAGATTTCTCATTTCTTCTCAACATGGCCTCAGTAGGTTATATGTTCTAAAATTTCATTAATTTGTTCCATGTTATCCAATTTTTGATCTTGCAATTCCATGTTTTTTTTTTTTTTAATCAGCTACAAACTCTTCTTTTTCTGTTTTATTTGGGTCATGTCTCCAGTTTTTAGAAGAAATATTCTCCCTCCCTACTCCTCTCATCCCCATGCCCCCAATATTGTCAAGCAATCTTGTCTGTTTCCCCTT
>NW_026069175.1:0-2659 GCF_014885135.2 Alexandromys fortis
AAAAAAAAAAAAAAAAAAAAAAAAAAAAAAAAAAAAAAAAAACAAAAAACAAAAAACAAAAAACAAGAAATCTTCTATACAGAAATCATATACCAATAGGTAGATACAGCATGTACCTGATGTTAGTAATGATTCTCATGTGTTCATGGTATCTGAGACAATATAGAGCCATAACAAAGAATGGTGAGGGAAACAGGCAAAACATTCTGGCTGAG
This sequence comes from Alexandromys fortis, assembly GCF_014885135.2. Classification (NCBI taxonomy): domain Eukaryota; kingdom Metazoa; phylum Chordata; class Mammalia; order Rodentia; family Cricetidae; genus Alexandromys; species Alexandromys fortis. Next base: position 216 of record NW_026069175.1, read on the forward strand.
TCAAACCTTTTGGGGGATATGTGCAACAAAGGTATGATTAATTTGTAGTTTCTCAAAACAATCTGAGAACCTCAATTTCATTTGTAGGAAAAGATATAGGCATATCAGGACAGACATGGTGGCACACAATTGGTATCGGAGTATTTAGGAGTGTGAGTATTTCAAGGCCAACCTGGGCTACACAGTGAGTTCCAGGTCAGCCTGGACTAAAAGCTATGGCCTGTCTCAAAAATTAATTTTAAAAACTTCTAGTAACTTAAATTTGGGTTTATTTATTTAAGACAGGAGCTAGCTCTGTATTTCATGCTGGCATGAAATAAAGAAACTCCCTTGGCCTGTTGATAGGGCAGAATTTAGGTAGGTGGAGAAAACTGGACTGAATGCCAGGAAGAAGAAGGCAGAGTCAGGGAGACGCCAGGAAGCTGCCAGAGTCAGATATGCTGAATCTTTGCCGGTAAACCACTGCCACGTGGCGATATACAGATTAATAGAAATGGGTTAAATTAATACAAGAGCTAGCCAATAAGGAGCTAGAGCTAATGGGCCAAGCAGTGTTTTAATAAACACAATTTCTGTATGATTATTTTGGTTCTGGGCAGCGGGGACGAACAAGCAGCTCTTACACTCATCTTCCTGAATGTGGGATTATATACATGTACCATCCTTCCCTGCAGCAGATCCAATGGTTTCTGTTTTCTTTCTTTGTGTATCTGTGAATGTGTGAAAGAGTAGATGTGCATGTTCATGTGTATTAACATGTGAATACAGATGTGGAGGCCAGAGGATACTGTCAAGTATCTTCCTCAATCACTCTCCACCTAATTTCAATGAGAGACATGGTCTCTCATTGAAACTAAAACTCACCAATTTTGCTAGGCTGACTGGACCTTAGTCTAGGATGCCCTCCTGTCTCTATCTCCTCAGCAAGCATGAACCTGAGCACTTGGCTTTTCCATGTTGATACTAGAGGCCGAACTGAGAGCTCAATGTCATGGTGGCAAGCCCTTCACTGAAGAAGTCATCTCCCCAGCCCCAAGTCACTCTATTTCTAAAAATACTATAGGACATATGTTTTAATAATATAATGTTTTAATTGTAGTATGTGTGTGTGGTATAGTGTGTGACTATAAAAACACATTTTGAAAAGCCTCACTGAGTTGATACTTTAGGAGTAATGGGAAACAACACTGACCTTCATTTCAGTCTTATTTCTCCTTTGATCTGCACTCATATATGGCAGAGATGAAAGGGTTACAAGTTAGATATCATTAGTGAGTAAATAGACATATTTAAGAGTTCAAATTGACCAAAGAGGAGAATGTGTGTGTGTGGAGTGTGTGTGTGTGCTCAGTCTATATAATGTCAATTTGTCTGTGCATGATTATTTGGTATTAGATAACCAATTGGAATGCTCTTCCCTAAAGAAGACTATTTCTTCCACTCTCACTATTCCTTAGTTGCATGTGGGTTTTAAGTTTAATTAGAGAGCTGTAGGTTACTGCCAAGATATGTGTGAGGTTACTGCAGCATTAGTGTTATTATGCAAAGTGGGTCATTACTGTAGTTAGTAGATGTCCTAGCTGGGTAGGACTATTGATTGCTTCCCTTCTTTGGAAACTTTCATGACACCTTCTGGTACCATGCAAACTAGTCCTCGGGGAAGAAGCATTCAGGTCAATATGGTAGGTAGAGTGAAGTCACTTGTTGGAGAGACAGCTCATTGCTTAAGAGCACCTACTATTCTTGCAGAGAATTTGGATGGGTTTTGGTTCGCAGTGTGGCTCCAGGGGGACCTGTCTCCCTCTTCTGGTCTCTGTGAACACTGCACTTGTATCGTATACATGTATATTCATTCAGATACTCATGTGGATAAAAGAAAAACAAATAAAACTTTAAAATAAAAAGAATATGCAGCTGGAGAGATGGCTGAGTGCTGAAGAGAACGAGTTGGTTTTTCAGAGGACCCAGGTTTTATTCCCAGCACCCACATGGCTGCTCATAACCATTTGTAATTCCAAAACCAGGGAGCCACATGGCAGCTGGAGAGTCAATGCCCTTTTCTGCTATTCAAAGGCACCAAACATGCATATGATGCACATAAATATATTCAGGCAATGTACCCATACAGATAAAATAAAAATAAAAATAATAGTATATCAACCAGTGACCAAGAGATATGAAACAAATATTCTGGCAAGAAGAAACTACAAATATCATTGTATGAGATAAATGCAATTATGTAAAAAAGACATTTTGAAAATAATTTTTACAATTCACAGCAGAGTTCTAGTATACAAACATTTTGACACATGACAGTACATTCAGTGTTTTTTAATTCATTTAATTTTTTTTATTTTTAACTCTCTCTCCCTCTCTCTCTCTCTCTCTCTCTCTCTCTCTCTCTCTCTCTCTCTGTGTGTGTGTGTGTGTGTGTGTGTGTGTGT
>NW_026069175.1:8048-10101 GCF_014885135.2 Alexandromys fortis
ATTAGCTAGAATGGATACACAAGGAGCTCCAGGGAACTGCCTTTCTCTGCCTACAGCCCTAGACATGAGCTCCCATGCCCAATTTGTTCATGAGTTCTGGGGATCTGAGTTCAGGCAATCATGTTTTCAATGTAGAAATTTTACTCTATCGGTCACCACTCAGCCCACCCCCAGGCTCCTATGTATGCTATTTTGTTTGAGAGAAAGAAAGAGGGGGTGGTTTCACGCTGACCTCAAATTCACTATGTAGCTCAGGCTGGCTTTGAAGTCTTAATAATCCTGACTCCATCTTTTAAGTGCTGTGAGTTGAATCAAATACAGCAGGCATATTAGAAAGGCACTCTATCAAAAGAGTTCTCAGACCAACGTTCTTATTTTAAATGTTAATAGGATATCAAGAATTTTAGAGTACTGAAACCCAAACAAATGACCATGTACCTAAGTTCCATTATGGTAGTCAAAGGAAGACACAATTAAGGCTTAGTTACAGCATGTACACTATGATTTCTGAGAAATGACTGTACTTTATCTCATAAAATGGAAACAGAATTTTTACTCTCCAAAAAAAACATGATGTCTTGTCAGCCAAGATTGATTTTATTTTGTTTTTGCTTTAAAATGATTCTCCAACTCAGCTGATGGAAGTAACCTTCGGTTTCCAGGAGAAGGTAATCAAATTTTGTCTGATAAGTCTTCATTAAAAATAAGTGCCTTGTCCTCCACTGACTTGTTCCTGTTGGTCAGCGTGTCCTGGTTCTGTGTGAGTGTTTGTATACAGCATGTATATATGGATTTGCTTATCGTGTGTATAAAGGGAGTGGATACTGGGTAGGCAATGGGAAGAAAACAAAATTAAGAGACATTAACCCATTCAGACTGCTTTAAAAGAACTCCATAATCTGAGTAATTTAGAAACAATAGACAATGGTTGAAGATGGTCCTGCAGACTGGCAATCTAAGGACAAGACATGAAAGATTTAGTGTCTTGTTAGGGCTGTTTTCTAAATCACAAGTGAGCTTTGTCAATGTGTCTTCACAGGTTACATGGGGCAGGGAGGTCTCTGGGATTTTTGATAAGGACATAAATTCCGTCCATGAAGGTTCACCCTCATGACATCATCTCACAGAGGTTCCACCTTCCAACAACATCACCATGAGGGTGAGGCTCTAACACAGAAGTATTTGCTTGACAAATAAACATTTTTTTCTGAATATAAATTAAAATGTGCTAACAATGTCTCAGGAGAAAATTACTAATTTTAATATTCAATGTTTAAAGCCTGCAGACGTATGAGTTTAAAATAAAATACAATACAATTAAAATTGAAAAGTTCAATCAAACAGTTGGGAGGATATTCAGCAGAACAGAACACTAGTGTTGTGTTTTCTCGTCTGTTGATTGAGCTGTGTAGATCTCTTAGCCATCAGGCATTAAAAGTCAGAAAGCGTGAAAGTTCCCAAGAGGGCTATTTATGTCACCATCACTTTCATAAAGAATGAACGAAGAGGCATTTTCCAGGTAAGCAAACTGCTGGGTAATAAATGTGCTGAGCAACATGCTTACATAAACTTCCAGGGAGTTGATTTACTCGGAAATAGAATTAAGTGCAATCAGGGGAGATCGTTGGGGAAAAGTTCATGTTGACAGTCACTTGGAAATGTGTCCCTAAAAGTCTTCAGAGGGTCAGGATTTCAATGGACTGACAGGTACTCTTCCAGTGTAGAGTCTTTAGAATCCACAGACAAAGCTGTTCTCTACAAAACTGTGCAATACCAGCACCTGTGGGGTTCCGAATGATGCTCCCCTAGCAAAAATATCACCTTCAATTTGGTGGACCTCCATTCTCACCACTTTATATTGCCAAGGATAGTAAATTGAGGCCTGCACATCTCCACTTATCTGCAAAATTCTCCATGTAGAGTTTTACCCTTTTAGTATCAGCAGGATTTTACTCTCCAAAAAACATGATGTCTTGTCAGCCAAGATTGATTTTATTTTGTTTTTGCTTTAAAATGATTCTCCAACTCAGCTGATGGAAGTAACCTTCGGTTT
>NW_026069176.1:0-1809 GCF_014885135.2 Alexandromys fortis
CAGTTAAAGTTTATATATATATAAAGCACTATATATATGCGTGTGTGTGTGTGTGTGTATAGTGTACATGTGCGCTTGTGACAGCAATTAAAGAAATAGAGCTCATGGAAACAAGGAGACGCCAGACAGTGGTGGAGCACGCCTTTAATCCCAGCACTCGGGAGGCAGAGGCAGGCGGGGCTCTGTGAGTTCGAGGCCAGCCTGGTCTACAGAGCAAGTTCCAGGACAGGCTCTAAAACTACAGTGAAACCCTGTCTCGAAAAACCAAAAAAAAGAAAAAAAGAAAAGAAAAGAAAAGCAGGCTAGAACTAAGTCAACCTAAAACTCTGTGTGATTTATTTGGGAGCTAGGTGGCAGTGTCCCCTCCGAAAGAAGAGTAAGAACAAACAAGATTCTTTTTTTTGCCTTCACCCAACAGTAACATTACTCTGGCTATTGTCTTTAAGAAAGCTGCACCCCTGAGCCTTGGTGCTGAGAGTTTTCAGGGGCAAAATCCTGTTCTGTTGCCAACTAACAAAGTACTCTATTTGTGGAGGTCTATGACTTTCTCACCTGGATTATTTGACAGTGAGCTGCCATGTAGGTGCTGGGAATTGAACCTGGGTCCTCTGGAAGAGCAGTCAGTGCTCTTAGCCACTGATTCATGTCTCCAGCCCCTGTAGACAGGTTTCAATGGCACAGCTTCCTAAACTTTTTTTTTTTTTTTACCTGTAATCCCTTTCTGCCCAAGAAATTTTTACAGGACCTTGGTGTGCAAAGATATAAAGTAGGTATATGAATTAAAACATTTGTTACTACCATTACTGAACATAAATAATTATTTATTCAAGTAACCCTTCAAATGTATTTATTTTGTGTGTTTATGGATGTGTGTGTGTTATAACATGCATGTGGAGGTCATGACAGCTTTGAGAAAACAGCTCTTCCGGGCTCAAACTCTGGTCATCAGTTTCAAAGCTAAGCTCCTTCATCTACTGAGCCATCTTGCCTGCCCAAATAAATTTATTTTAAATTATTTGCCATGCATACAATTTTATTACTCATTAAAGATAAAAACAGATTTTCATATCAGTGAAACAGATTTCATTGTCTTTATGCAAGAAATTAAATTATGGGTAAAGTTTGTACTGTAAAATACAGAACACTGTCAACAGTTTCCAGGTGACTGATATTTTGATTTTTTATTTTTAACTGTTGATGCTGAGAATGTCACTTTGCATAAATGTATATGAAGAATATGTTTAGGGCCACTTCTGAATTTGTTGGAAATTCTTTCTTAATCCTAGCATTTAAGCGGAGGATTTAAGCATTTGAGCCAGGAGGATTTCAAATTGGAGATTGGCCTTGGCCACACAGTAAGACGCTACCTTGAAAACAAGCAACCCAGCATTGCTTAGCATCTCAGAAACTCACCTGAGAGGCAGAGTTTATTTTTTGCTTGTTTGTTTGTTTTATGAGACAGGGTTTCTCTGTGTAGCCCTGCTGTCCTGGCACTCACTCTGCAGACCAGGCTGGCCTTGAGCTCACAGAGATCCACCTGCCTCTGCCTCCCGAGTACTGGGACTAAAGGTGTGCACCACCAATGATGAACCGTTTTATTATTATTATTATTATTATTATTATTATTATTATTATTATTATTATTGTGTCTGTGTGTATATGATGTGTATGTTTCTCTTCATGTGTGTGAATATGGGTACAAATGTGTCATGTCTGGTGACACCTTCACCCCTATCTTGTTTGAATCGGTCTCTTCGCCCACTGCTATGTATGCCTGCAAGTGTCTTATGAATTCCCATCTCTCTGTAG
>NW_026069176.1:6841-8740 GCF_014885135.2 Alexandromys fortis
AAAAAAAAAAAAAAAAAAAAAAAAAGATCATCCTCAGCTACATCGGAAAGTTTAAGACCAGCCAGGGCTAAAGACCCTGTCTCAAAAAGAAGGGGGGGAAAAGGAGGAGGAATAGCAAAAGGAGAGGGGAGAGAAGGGGAGGAGGATGGGGGGGTGCAGGAGGGGGAGAGCGAGAGGGAGAGAGAGAGAGGATTGCAAATGAATCTCGATTTCAATGGCGGCCAGATCTGTGGTGCACAGTATAATCCAAGCACCCAGAAGGCTGAGGAAGGAGACTTGCAAATTCAAGACTAATTGGGTTACATAACAAGCCAGACCCTGCCTAAAACAGAAAACGGAAAAAGACAGTACTTTCTACCTGCGCAGTTCTGAAGAGTAAATGGGGTAAAACGTTCCAGACTCCCAGGCACAAGGGCAGGACAACCTGATCTAAGCCCGAAGCACTCCCTAAGGGCTATTTCTCAAACTATTATCGAACAGAGGAAAGGGAAGCAGGTAGCCGGGGGTTGGCAGGGTTGTGTCCCTCTGTGGGGCTCACAAAGAGAGCCTTGTGTGGGAGTGGTGGACACGGAGCCTGGGCTGGGCATTTTGCCACAGGTAGCTTTCTGAAGGCCCTTTCATCTGAGCCCCAGCTGCCACTTGACTGGCTGGCACGAAGCCCAACTGCTTGGGGAGTATCGGGACTGGCAGCTTTGTCTCGGGAAGAAGAACAAAGGGCTGGGGTCGGTGGGAGGAGGGTAGAAGGGAGCAGCGATGTTCGCTTGTTCTCGGAACTAGGCCAGAGGGAAAGAAGACCCAGTCACAGACAAGGGCATGCAGCATTTTGAATTCTTTTGTGGCCAGAGCACGAACCAAGATGAGATCACAAGGACGCGCTTTCAGATAATGCCCCAACCTCTACCGTGTTATACAGGTAGAGAACAAAACACAAAATACTGAGACCCAGGGGCAAAGCCAGAGGTAACACTCAGGTCTCTTCTTTGCTACAGAGTCTGTGCTACAGAGTCTGAGAGAGAGGGGTCACCCCAACAGAGGTGCCCTTCCCTTATCTGAGCTGTGAGGGTTAAATGCGCTAATGAATACAAAAGTTGGGACGGAGGCGCGGGGGGGGGGGGACACGACTAAATTCATTTTCAAAGCTGACTCTGAGCTTTCTAGGCAAAGGACACTCAAAGTAGAAGGGGCAGCAGGAACAAAGGCAAGGAGTGCAGACAGCTGGGTTGGGGGAGACAGGAAATGGAGCTAAAAGCTGTTACTCAGTGTCGCGCCCTCCACTCAGGGTTGAAGGTCCTTGCGACTGCTGGCTTCCTGCGGGAATCATCCCAGTCTGCCATTAATCCCTCTGAGAGTCCAACTGCTTAAAGCAAAGTGCGCTGTGGACTGTATAAATCAGGGAAGCGTGATTTATATGATCTCTAGGAGATCATAGCCCCGTCTACGCGGCTAGGCCATTTTTTGCCGAGGGATGTTGCTGGAGGCGCATACCTTGCCTGTGGCTGTGGACTGGATATGGGTGGTCTGAGCAAACATGGCTTCACATGGCGATGTTAACAGTTGGCTGAACCTTTAAAAGCTAGGACCTCCCTGCCGGAGGTCGTTGCTGACCTCTGCCTGGTCTCTCTCTGGGTTTTGTGTGTGAAGTGTGATCTCTCCCGTCTCACGTGTTTCCCTGGCGCCATGCACCATAATGTGACCCAGCCAGGGGAGTCCTCACCCGAGACTGAATCAATAGGGATTTCTCATCTAGCTCCAAAACTGTGAGCTGAATAAATTTCTTTCCTTTTCTTTTCTTTCTTTCTTTCTTTCTTTCTTTCTTTCTTTCTTTCTTTCTTTCTTTCTTTCTTTCTTTCTTCCTTCCTTCCTTCCTTCCTTCCTTTCTTTCTTTCTTTCTTTCTTTCT
>NW_026069177.1:0-3194 GCF_014885135.2 Alexandromys fortis
CCAAAGGATGCTCAATTGTACCACAAGGACATGTGCTCAACTATGTTCACAGCAGCATTGCTTGTCATAGCCAGAACCTGGAAACAACCTAAATGCCCCTTGACTGAAGAATGGATAAGAAAAATGTGGTACATTTACACAATGGAATACTACACAGCATTAAAAAAAAACATCTTGAACTTTGCAGGAAAATGGAATTAGAAAACATCATTTTGAATGAAGTACCTAGACACAGAAAGACATGTACTCACTCATAGGTGGTTTTTAAACATAAAGCAAAGAAAGCCAGCCTACAAACCACAATCCCAAAGAACTTAGACAACAATGAGGACTAAGAGAGACTTACATAGATCTAATCTACTTGGGAAGTAAAAAGACAAGATCTCCTGAGTAAATTGGGAGCATAGGGACCTTGAAGCTGGGAGGGGAGGGGAGAAGCAGGGAGGGGAGTGTGGAAAAAAATAATAGAGCTCAACAAAAAAGAAAAGAAACAAAAAGAAGGAAGGATGGACGAATGGACGCTGGGAGAAGTAGAAAGCCTATGCCTGTGAGAATAAGATCCTGGCAGTGGGCAAAATTAAGTCCCCGCAGCTTAGGGGCACAGTACTTCAGAGCTGCCTTCCCTCTGAAATACAATGACTAAATTATACCACAAATGCAAAGTCTCACATCTCAGCCCTGAAATAAGGCTCAGTTTTTGTTCAATGTCACTCAATATTCTGAATCATCTGGAAACCTAGTAATAAATTTTGAACATCCCTAGTACTAACACTGACAATACTTGGTCACTGGCAGAAGCTGAGGGTTTAGGGAAGTGGAGGGAGAGTGACTGAGAGTGACTGTGGCATTTGGAATGGCATGCACAGAACGGGGAAGCTTTCAACACAATTACATACAAACTACAGTTTCCTGTCAGAAGTTAACAAATGCTGCACGGCAATCAGTATTGTTAGGGGGCAGCCTGCTCTCAATGGTTTCTCACAATTTAATAATCCCAAGAAGAACTCACAAAGTTTGAGATTTAAAGATTTGAATATAAATGTCTTAGCTTCCTGTGACAAACCCCTTTTTTATAAACCATCAAGGTCAGAAGCAAACCTCTCTGTCTGGCTAAGAGAGTTGTTTTAAGTCTTCTGTGCACTCACGTGTTCCTGAGTAAGGTTACTGGTTGCTCTGAGGCCCTCATCATGGATGTGATTCTGCAGCTCCTGAATCATATGAGGTAAGCCAGTGGACACAGCACGGAGCAAGACATACATATTTGCCATGTCTGAGAGGAAAAAGAGTTCATCAAGTACCTTATTATGTAATACACACTTTAAAATGTAGACATTAAAGAAATACGTTGATAAAGACACACCCCACTTGAACACAAACGCACCCCTCAGTTCCCAGTCACCTTGCCTCCCTCAATGCTGTTACTTGTTATGCAGTGATGGCGGATGAACATTCAAGAAAACATATTCTTCCCCTTGTACTCACCTGCTATTGTGCATTATGTGATATTGGCAACTTCAGCAGATCATAACTTAAAAGTATTTTATACTGGTAAAGAGCAATCCCACATATCTCACAACTTTATTAAAATTATTGGGAAATGATGTTGTGATTATTAATATGGGGAAGAAGATATGTAGTATAAAAACCCCTAAAGGTGCTATGGTTGTGTCAATCTTGTTGGGAGATTCTTCTAAGCAGAGAACCAAATAGCAAGAAGCTCCTGTGCTACTGATCGGTGAGAAATGATGCCTTTGTATATTATGTTTACCTTAAACATCCTACTGAGGCATTAATATACATGCAGATAGCTGTCCATATCTTAACTATGACTCTGTGAATTATTGCACAACGCCTTGTATATGCAGATTACGAAAGGCCTACATCCATCTCCCCATCACTATTGCTCCTCCACAATAAGTCACCACAGGCTGAGCTCACCTGGCCTCAACTATGAACACAAACAATACACAATGCTTCTGACTGATTTTTAGTTTTTTGTCTTGTTTTGTTTTCTTTGAGACAAGGTTTCTTCTGTAGCTTTGGAGCCTGTCCTGCAGCTCACTGTGTAGACTAGGCTAGCTTGAACTCTGCTGGGATTAAAGGCTTGCACCACCACCACCCAGCTGACTCATTTCTTTTATTCAACATTTATTTATTTGTTTGTTTGTTTGTTTGTTTATGGCCCTGCTGTGCTGTGTTTAGCTTTAATGTGCTCATTTCTCTTCTGTAGTCTCTTGGTATAAGCATCACTGGACATAGGGGTTGATTCTAGTCATTACAAGGAATGTTGCTATAAATATCCTTGTAGATTTTTGTACACACGTGTATGTATGCATAGGAAAAAAGCCCCAAGCCTGAGACTTGTTAGATCATGAAATATACATATATACTTGCTTTGGTACTCATTGTTAGCTTTGCAACATGACTACATCAATTTATATTCCCATGCCAGGGTACAAAAAGTTCCATGTATTCTACATGCTTCCTAATATATTCTTTATTGTTCTGACTACACAGCAACGGAGTATATAAAAAAATGTTTTCACCCTTTATAGCTAGTATTTCGGTGTACTTTGCTTTAAATTGAGTTAGACTCAGCACCCCTGTTTTATCCTTCCTGATTCTACACTTCTTTCCCAGTCTGATTTTCTACTTTAGATAAGGAATTCCCAACATATTAAGCAAAGTAACCTGAGCATAATCAATCACATTTATCTTTTTACTTCAGACTGTACTTTGAAAACACTCTTCCAAAAGTCTAAACTATATTGAGTCAGGAAAGAATATATACTATGCCAGGGAGTATAGCAAACTTGGACGGACACATCACTTAATTTCCACTCGCACGCCCACTGGGAGCACTTACCGTTCTTTCTTTCTTGCCGAATGATGTTGTGGCACTCTGCGTGTAAGAACTGCAAGTGATCTGCTACCATTCGTTGCTGACACTCATGAATCACTTTAGTATATGAACTTGGATGCAAGTATTTTCGACATCTAATTTCTTCATCTTTTAATCTACCTAGAACCTACAGAAATATATCCTTATAATTATGAACTACGATGAAAAGTTTAACATCAGCCAACTCTTATTGCCTCTAGGGAATGCAGGTAAGGTTATAGAAAAGCTTTATATAACCGATTTTTTTTTTTTTTGGTTTTTTTTTTTTTTTTTGGTTTTTTTTTTTTTTTTT
>NW_026069177.1:7748-9009 GCF_014885135.2 Alexandromys fortis
TACAGGAAAGCCAGGGATATGCAGAGAAACCCTGACACAAAAAAAAAAAAAAAAAAAAAAAAAAGAAAAAAAAAAAAAAAAAAAAAAAAAAAACAACCCAACCTCGTACTGGCATAACAGCATTAAATAGTCAATTGTCAATCCATCCTGATGACTAGGACCACAGCAATTACAGCCCAGGAAAGTAACAACATGAAGAGCTCTTTCCCAAGTCAAGGAGACCCCCCCTCAGCTGAGGAGACCCCCCCTCAGCTGAGGAGACCCCCCTCAGCTGAGGAGACCCCCCTCAGCTGAGGAGACCCCCCTCAGCTGAGGAGACCCCCCTCAGCTGAGGAGACCCCCTACGGCACAGTATACTCTACACTAAAGGCCCAGGCGTATAAGCAAAGGAAAAAGCATGCACACACACCCACTCTTCAAATTCTAACACTACAATTTACCTAGGGATTACCTTAATAAAACATCAGTATCTAATGTATAAAAAAGTGTTTCACACAATTTAACTCCACAATAAACCTGCACTTTATAGTAAACTGATCTTTTTTTCTAGACAGGGTTTCTCTGTAGCTTTTGGAGCCTGTCCTGGAACTAGCTCTTGTAGACCAGGCTAGCCTCGAACTCACAGAGATCCACCTGCCTCTGCCTGGGATTAAAGGCGTGCACCACCATCGCCCGGCTTGTTTATTTTGATTTTATAGGGGATTATTGTTAAGAGATTGCATGAATCTCAGTAGAAACTTTTAACTTTGAACTTTTACATTGTTGAGACTGTGATAGACAATATGGACTTTTGAAGTTGGACCAAATGCATTTTGCATTATGATATTATTATAAGCTTATGAGGGCTGGGAAGTGTAATATAGTAATTTGAATGTAATTGCCCCCATAATTTCAGGACATCGTGGCATTATCAGGAGGTGTGTCCTTGTTGGCAGAAGTGTGTCACTGTGGAGACAGGTTTTGAGGTCTCATATATGCTCAAGGCATTGCCTAATGTCTCAGAGCACTTCCTGTTGCCTATAAGATGTAGAATTCTTGGCTACTTGTCCAGCACCATATCTGCCTGCACTCTACCATACTCCCTGCCACGATAATGGGCTAAACCTCTAAAACAAAACGTCAATTAAATGTTTTCTTTTATAAGAGTTGCCATAGTCGCCGGGCGGTGGTGGCGCACGCCTTTAATCCCAGCACTCGGGAGGCAGAGGCAGGCGGATCTCTGTGAGTTCGAGACCAGCATGGTCTACAGAGCTAGTTCCAG
>NW_026069178.1:0-1829 GCF_014885135.2 Alexandromys fortis
CATATATCTGTGTGTGACAACAATGAAAAGAAGCTATCAATTGGAGAGAGGTTGAAAGGACAGACATGGGAGGGGTAGGGGTTAAAAGGAGGAGCAGAAACAGTGAGAAGTAATATCATTATGTTTCAGTTTACAAAATTATGTGGCAGGTTAGAACTCTTTAGCACAATCAGTAACTAAACTTAATCTCTGGGATATTCAGTAAGAATTCAGGGAAAGGTGATTTTTGAGACTGCTCAGAATTAAAAGAAGTTCTATCAGATGTATCACTTTCTGTATCTGTATCAGATGGTTTTCAGCATCTACTAATGAACTGAGTTTTAGATTGATTTCTGTTTTGTTTTACTTTTGTCTCAGGTATGAGCTTTGCTAGGCACTAAAACATACTGCGAACTCAGCAGTGTCGGGGTACCCCAACATGTCTGCCTCCAGGTGAAATTTTCCATGCCATTTCCATTTCTTCGGGGATGTGGGAAGAACTGAGGATCCCTGGAAATTCATAATTTCATGAAGAAGAAATACTTTCACACTGTGGTAACAGCTAATATGCATTTTCTCTGATAAGATGAGATTGCCAGTGACTGCCCAGCTTGGCCTCCATAGAGATATGTTTGCAGGCTTTGGAAGATTGCTTAAAAACAGGCCTAAACATCTGCCAGTGTAAGAAAATGATGGTCCTGGAAAATTTACCTAGTTTATTGCGCCTTTGTGTGTTTCCACTCATCCTGGTATCTTGTCCAGATGCAGATTGCAGGGCCTCCAACGATAGGGAGATGGTAAATCTAAATTTCAAGGTGAGGACCCACCTTTTCCTCAAGATCCCAGTTATAACAGCCTAATAATTTTGAGAACCATCACTAAAGAGGGGGCTTCTAGAGGTCTTCTCATGGCAGGGATGGAGTGAGAGAGAGAAAGGGATGGAGGAAGGGAGCAGGAATTGGGGAAGGAGGAAGGAGGTACTTGTCACACAAAATAGGACAGTTGATCTACAGAACCCAAATACAAACACGAATTAAAGATGGCTACCTTATTGTCTTAAGTGGTTAATGACCAGTATTTAGTAAGAACACAGAGCTACTCCTTTACCATATAGATGTGAAGATGACTCAGGCTTCCTCATGAGGCGGCTGGCAGTAGAATGTTTGTACCACCACATAGTCACTGGGCTCATTATCAGATTAATTAACCTTTCAAGGCCCTGTGTTCCTCCATATAAAATCAAAGTTATTAATAGTTGTGTTTTCCCCAGATGGCTGTAAAACTTATATCAAAGCACTCGCCACAGTGCCTCACACTGAAGAAGTACTCAGCAAAGGTTAGTCATTATGTCTCCAAAGACAAATTTTTCCTTTGAGGATATGCAGTAACTTCATTAGAATACAGACTTTCTAATATATTTCAGTGTGACAAATGCCAAAATAAATTACACAGGGGCTGGAGATGTTTTTACATTATTTTGATCACAGTGTATTAATTCTTCTGGGAGAGAGTTCAGTTACCATTTTCATGATGATAACCAGACAGTAGCTAAACTTGTCTTGGAGTACTTGTGCCTGTCTTAATTGCTTTTTTATTGCTGTGATCCAACAACAAGACCATGGCAACTTACAAAAGAAAACATTTAATTTGGGGCTTACAGTTGCAGAAGGTCAGCGCCCATAATGTCAAAACAAAGGCAGACCTGCAGAAACAGCTGAGAGCTTACATCTTGATCTGTAAGTTGAAAGCAGACACACATACACACACACATACACAAACACACAAAGAGAGAGAGAGAGAGAGAGAGAGAGAGAGAGAGAGAGAGAGAGAGAGAGAGAGAGAGAGAGAGA
>NW_026069178.1:5857-9252 GCF_014885135.2 Alexandromys fortis
ATGTGTGTATAAATATATATACATATATATGTATATATGTGTGTGTGCGTGTGTGTGTTTTTGTGGATGTAGAGTTGACTTATACATATACTAAAAACCTGACCCCTAACATTACTTTCTCTGTGCCTTTCCCAAAGGAACTGTCCCTTATAACCCACCACAAGGTAGGTTCTGTTTTTAAATGTTGAAAGTCTGTGATTTTGACTTTCATGTGAAGATCAACTTAGATCAGTTTTGCTTCTCTATTGAGTGACGATTATATTACCCGAACAAACCACAGATTTCTTAGCTCTCCATCCTGAGCTGGCACCAACGGCATTAAACATTTATTGTTGCTGAAGCTCAGCCAGATTTGTGTTCCTTTCCCCCTCAGAGGAAGCCAGGTGAAGACAAGGAATGAGCCTGAGCGAAAGATTGACAGGGTAGAACACAGATCCGTGCCCCTCCAGGTGTCACTGTGTTCTTAAGTGTATCATATAGGTGTGGGGAAAGTAAAAGGGAACTACAGGAACAATACACACGTGCAATCTCCAAGCCCAATGGAAACCATTCTTCCCAAGTTTATGTCTTCTGCAATTATTTGCAGTTTTGAGCAGAGGAATTGCCAGGTAATCAAGGTTTTCAAAATACACCTGAACAATGGTTAACAATAAAAACAACAACCGCATGCCCCTAATGTCAGTTGTCCCTTGTTTAAGGCCTCTTGTTTACTTGCTTCAGCAATCTTCCCTTCTGCAACAGTATCACCCTCTGCAAATTCCAGTTAAATTTTATCCCCCGAGATGTCTGGAAAGCAACACAGACATGTGAGAGAAAGATTCCATTCCAGAGAAATAGCATCCTTATAATTATTAATAACATCTCTAGAAGGGACATACTTAAAGACACTGAATACCATGTTTCGAGCCAACAGGAATTTAGCACATCCAGCTTGAATTTTATTTGGTACTAACTGGCATCCTTAGGATGTGTTAAAGGATAACCTTAATGTGGTGTCCTCAGAAGTTGTGAAAACACATTGTTTTGTAAGAAGGTGATTTTGAGCCTTACTGAAACTTGTTTTGGTTTTATTAAATCACAGTTCCTTCAAGATTAAGAAAGACAATACACAGCTTATTAGTTTACACTGTTTTATGAACTAGTGATACCCTAGAGCTTTGTGACAATATATATATAGCTCAGTTATTTGTATGATAATTACTTTTAGATCTTAGTTGGATGAGTTCAAGCATTTTCTAGTACACTATCTAGTGCCGGTCTGAGTTCTCTGGGGGTGATAGGAAATCTTGTTTATCTATAATTTCTTTGCCCAGCAGTGAAAAGTCCTGTGGTTTAGAAGTGCATTGCAGAGAATTGCTGCTCCAATGACTTTTCCAGGACAATTCTTTGTTAGTTTCTGTGTTTTCACCAACAATATCTTAATATTATTTCTTTCCAGTAAGTAAATGTGCATATCCCCTGAAGCACATGTCATTAGTAACAAATAAACAGAGCATTCTTTTTTGCAACTTTTATTGAATTTCTTCATTGACAGTTTCATGTGTGTATAAGGGACATTCCAGTATCTGCACCCTCTAGTCTCCCCCCACATCTATTATCATCACCTCCTCCTTACAAAGTTCCTTCTTTACCATCGTGTTTTTGGTTTCATTTTGACTTTTTCCCCTTAAATCCATTGAGTTTAACCAGATCTGTGTGCCCTGAAGATTGGGATTATCTACTGAAATCTGGTGGGTACAAAGAAGAAAATATCACTGTCATACCACCAGAATATATCAGTAGCCAATATTTCAGTATAGAGGCACAGGGACATGGAAGCCCCTCCCTGTTTCATTATTGACTCTTAAGGGCTAGTCCATGCAGGCCTATTGCAGGTCACATACTGTGAGGCCCTCGCTCACTGGCTGTGGCATTCCCAGAAGACAGTATTTCAGAGTCCTTCTCCTTACCTTTTGACTCTTACATTTTCTATGCTCCCTCCTCCATGATGCTCTAATAGCTGGAAATAAAGCTACAGTTTGATCAAGCTGTATTGTTTATAGAAATATACCCAAAGGACTTGCTGCAAAAATGCTTGCTTCACCATGTTCTTTAGTATATCTCATTTGAGGCTGTATGATTTAACAATCACTCTTCTGTCAATAATCAGATAATAGTTTTCAGTATAGAATCATATGTAAAGAATAATATGTATCATACAAAAAATACTAATAATCTCAGAATTATGCACAAAGATTGAATTGCAGATAGAGCCACCTGGAAAATGAAATTATAATTATTTTCCACATAGTATTAAGAATTTTTATTGCAATATTGAGACCAAATATGAATTCATCCTATTTATGTTTTTTTAAGTAAAAAATGCTCAAAATTAGTATATGCTTCTATATATAACAGGGACTCAATTCTCTCTCAAAAATATTTTCAGCTTTGTTGGAATTACTCAGTTCTGCTGTGGTAGTTCAAAGGCAGCCACTGAAAATACTTGAAGGAATGGGTGCAGTTTCAATAAATCTTTGTTAGCAAAAGCAGATATTGACTACCAAGTCCTTGTTAGCTAATCCACAACCTTGGTGTTTTAAAATGTTTTCAAAAGCATTACAAACACAGGTCAGGTTTGAGGGACTATCTTATTCATGGCTTTTATTAATCTTTAGAACAGGTCTTCTAGTATACTAGTACACCATTAAAATATGACAATCTTTTTTTCATTCTTTTGTTCTCTCTTTGATTTTCAAGACATAGTCTCTCTATGTAGACCTGGGTATCTTGGAACTCACTATGTAGGCCAGTCTGCCTTGGAACTCATAGAGATCCACCTGCTTTTGCCCACTGAATGCTGAGATTAAAGCATCTAGCATTTTTTTTCTATTTTAAATCATATGAATTTCATTCACATGAAAAAGTTAGAAGTGTTCACCAACAATAGTTTACCCACCCCAAAATGATAGAGAAGGAAACTTCAAAAGCATATCATGTCAGAAAAATGCTGGAAAACGTGGAAAAGACTATGTAAAGCCATGTTATTGGGATGCTGATATTAATTTAACTTTAAATCAAGAAAAAAGTAGCTGAAACCTGGTAAACTGAGGTCTTTTGGCACTTATGTTCTTCATTAACTCTGCTCCACCTCCTCTGGCTCAGTAGTCTTGAGTGTGACAACTTACAAACCTGTGTGAGTCTGTGGGTTGGAAAGAGCAGAGCAGATGATTGTCTCTAAAAACTGTGGGTATCTTTTTTGACCTGATTGTCAGTTTGCTGAAGTATACCAGGAAGGACTCATCATTTATTTAGAAAGAAGGTTTTCATGGTGGAAAGCAGTGCTATGACTATACATATAGCATATAAACATAGCAGTAGCCAGACTATCTATCCAAAGGCATGTATATATACAT
>NW_026069179.1:0-2426 GCF_014885135.2 Alexandromys fortis
AATTTTATTGTTTTTAATATCTGAGTAATACTCCATTGTGGAAAGATATCACTTTTTCTTTATCTATTCTTTAGTTGAGGGGCATCTAAGTTGTTACTAGGTTTTGGCTATTACAAATAAGATTGTTATGAACATAGTTGAGCAAGTGTTTTTGGTATGTGTGAGCATCCTTTGGGTATATGCCCAAGAGTGGTATAGCTGGAGTTTGAGGTAGACAGATGGCCAATTTTCTGAGAAACCTCTGTATTGATTTCCAAAGTGGCTGTACAAGTTTGCACTCCCATCAGCAGTGGAGGAGTGTTCCCCTTGCTCTACATCCCCTCTAGCATAAGCTATCACTAGTGTTTTCTATCTAATCTCAGAGTCATTTTGATTTGTATTTCCCTGATGGCTATTGTGGAACAGAGTATTTGTTAAACTATGTAAAAATGTGTTGCATTTGTTTAAAGATGTGTTACTGCCTAAAGCACCTGACTTGTCTATAAAAAAGCTGAATGGTCAGTGGTAGGCAGAGGAGGGAGAGGTGGGGCTGGTAGGCAAAGAGAAAAGGGCAACCAGCCAGCCAGCAGGGATGGAGAGCAGTCAGCTGGGGACCAGTCTTCCAGGGTCAGCCAGCCCCCACATGGAGGAAGCAGGAAAGCAGGATGGACAGTAAATAGATGAGGTAAATGAGCCTGAGGGCAGCACATAGATTAATAGAATTGCGTTAATTTAAGTTAGAAAATCTAGCTAGAAACAAGCCTAAGATAAGGCAAGCATTCATAATAAGTCTCCATGTCATGGTATGGGGGCTGGTTGTCCATAAAGGCTGGTTTATGTTGAACAGTTCTTTAAGTGTCTCTCAGCCAATTGAGATTCTTCTCTTGAGAATTCTGATTATATCTATACATCATTTTTTGATTGAATTATTGGATTTTTTGATGTCTAGTTTCTTGAGTTCTTTGTATATTTTGGATATCAGTCCTCTGTCAGATGTGAGCTTGGTGAAGATCTTTTCCTGATGTGGGATATCCTTCTGTATGCTGCGAATATGTGTTGCTTTTATTTGTTGATGAATCAATCTTTTTTTGACCAATGGCTTAGCAGAATAAAGCCAGGCAGGAAGTCCAAACAGAGAGAGAGTAGGTAGAGTTGAGGAGACACCGTGTAGTAGCCCAAGAAGGGAAACGCCAACAATAGCCTAAGGAGAAAGATAGCAGAACAGAGGTAACACCACAGCTATGTGGTAACATACAGATCAGTAGAAACGAGTTAATTTTAAGAGAGAGCTAGCCAGTAATTGCCTGAGTCATTCACCAAACAATAATATTAATATTTAGCCTCTGAGCGATTATTTCATAGGCTGCTGAGAGAACTAGCAGGTGGGAGAGAAACCAGTCAAGTCAGGGGGGACTAGCGGGACAGAGAATACTTCTAGCCACATTTTCCCATTCTGTAGGCTGCTGTTTTGTTTTATTGACAGTGTCCTTTGCCTTACAGAAGCTTTTCAGTTTCATGAGGTTCCACTTATTGTTGATCTCATTGTCTGAACTACTGGTGTTATATTAAGTAAATTGTCTCCTGTGCAAATACATTCAGGGCTCTGTTCCACTTTCTCTTCTAGCCAATTCAGTATAATTGGATTTATGTTGAGGTCTTCTATCTACTTAGGTTTGAGTTTTGTCCAGGGTGATAGATATGGATCTATTTGCGTTCTGCATGCTGATATCCATTTAGACCAGCACCATTTGTTGAAGATGCTTTCTTTTGTCCATTCTATAATTTTTGGCTTGTCAAAAATCAGGTGCCCATAAGTGTATGGATTTATTTCATGGTCTTTGGTTCAATTCCACTGATCTATTTGTCTGTTTTTATGTAAGTACCATGCTGTTTTTATTCCAATAGCTCTGTAGTAGAGATTGAAATCAGGGGTAGTGATACCTCTGGAAGTTCCTTTATTGTACAGGATTGTTTTAACTATCCTGGCTTTTTTGTTTTTCCATATGTAGTTGAGTATATTATTTCAAGGTCTGTAAAGAAATGTGTTGGAATTTTGATGGGGATTGATTGCATTGAATCTATAGATTGCTTTTGCTAAGATAGTCACTTTTACTGTGTTAACCCTACTGATCCAAGAGCATCAGAAATCTGTCTTCTGATATCTTCCCTATATTTTTTCTTCAAAGATTTTAAGTTCTTGTCATATAGGTCTTTCACGTATTTGGCTAGAATTACCACCAAGATATTTTATATTATTTGTGACTGTTGTGAAGGGTGCTGCTTCCCTGATTTCTTTCCCAGCTACTTTTCTGAATTTTAAGAAAAATCATGTTTTGTTTTTTCCAATTAAAATGATTCCAGCCAAACAATGATGCAAGATATCCAAGCACATCCTATTCCAGAGAATGCACACCAGGGAACTTTCTGAGGAGACACAATAGAATCTA
>NW_026069179.1:5196-8914 GCF_014885135.2 Alexandromys fortis
GACTACTGAGAACTCAAGAACAATGGCAATGGGTTTTTGATCCTACTGCACATACCGGCTTTGTGGGAGCCTAGGCAGTTTGGATGCTCACCTTACTAGATCAGGATGGAGGTGGGTGGTCCTTGGACTTCCCACAGGGCAGGGAACCCTGATTGCTCTTTGGGCTGACAAGGGAGGGGGACTTGATTGGGGGAGGGGGAGGGAAATGGGAGGCGGTGGTGGGGAGGAGGCAGAAATCTTTAATAAATAAATTAAAAAATATCTGGTGCCATAACTGAACAAGATATGGAGTTTAAAGACACTGTTATATTCCAGAACATAGTCTATATTCTCAACACTGATAGAAGCACTTGAACTAGAATTCCAGAAAAAAATAGAAGTTCACAATTCAAAGTGCTTGTTTAGCTTGGAGCATAAGTTGCAAACATTTGTGGCATGTTGTATAAATGAAACACATTTCTACTGTATTATGCATGTGTGTGTTGTTGGCATCTGTAGCTATAATAAGGTGTAGCATATTTTTTTGCATTTCAATTTATAGCATGGTGCTTGGAACTGAGTTCTTACTAGAATGAGAGGAATTAAATCAATTGAAAACTCAGTGCAGTGTACTGGACTTGGCTGTCAGATCCCACTCTTTTCAATGGTTTAAATAGCAAATAGTTTAAATAAGTTTCAATAAGGAGGAAGCAGAAAGGATACTCTCGTAAATGGGTACCAGAAATATAACTTGACATCACCTTTAAATGATGCCATCTGAATGTATGAGGGGGCATATGCCACATAGTTGTTTTTAGCCTAACACCAAATCCATTACTAAGAATGAGCATTAGGATTTGTGTTCAAGACTAGTCCCCTTATTTTGCTGATAGTGGAGTACTAGCTAAAGCACAAGCTAGCTGAAAAGTCAAGAATTATTTTAACAATCCAAGAAAGGTAATCTAGTAAAAACGAAAGAGAAGCTAAAATTTACATTTCAACAAGTGTCATATCACTCACCTTTAACCCTATCTGGGATTATAGCTGATTTTTTTCTTCTGGAATTTTCCAGATTATCTCCTCCACACCCTCAAATGTTTTATCAATTGCTGGTATAATATTTATTCAAGACATGTTTAAAGTGTCCAGAATTTAATACACAACAGTTAGTATATGCATACACCCTGAAGACAGACGGTACTAGTCTAGAAAGTTTCTTCATTCTCCTCCCTAGTCAACAATCCCAAACCCTAAAACAACCACTTTTTGACCAGTGATTAGTTTTGTCTGTGTTATCCTATGCTAAACTTTTGATCGTGTTTGACTTTATATAACACCATATCTGTGCAATCCAGCTCTTCTGGAATGGAATTTTTCAATTATTTATTTTTCATTTGCTTGTTCTGTACTATTTCATTGTATGGACGTGTCACTATATAGCTATGCATTTTACTGTTCATATGCTCATGCTCTTTGGTCAACAAATGCCCCGTTTTCAGACAACAGGACTAGGGAAAATTTGTTAGGGTGTAAAACAGACCTATGTATTTGATATAATAATTTCTATTTTTCTTCCTTCATCTGCTCCCTCAGTCAGGAGAATACTACTACTCCAATAATTCCAGATTAATTTATAATATGTGGGAGTTTATTGTATCTTCATTTATTTAGAATCAACATCTACTGAAAAAATGACACGAGTATTCTCATTGAAAAACTTTTATTAGTTATTGATTGTTAGATGACACTGTGGTGGGATTCCACACATATCATGTAGTACACAGCACTCCACAGAAATCTACACTGTACACACAGTAACAACTGGAACCATTTGACTTCCATGAGATCTGATATCATAATTATTACCTTCCAATTTAAAACAACCAACCCAAAATAATGATCATTTAAAACAAACTACAACAAAAGGATATAGAGACATTACTGAGAGCCTACAACTAGACTCTGTAAGGTCTGTTCATCTTTTCAAGGCCTTGTTCCTATAATTTGTGTGATCTGATACTTGTTTTTATCAGTCACAAGTGAGATAGTATTTATTCAGAAGGAATATACTATTTATCCTTTAGTGGATATAATACATATCTACTAAAATTTCTTGAGGTAATAGATTTTTAAATTCCATTGATTAAAAGAAAATCTGTTCATTTCCAGGCCCTTCCAGCAGGGCCTATTTGCTGGCAAGAAGATCCTTTTTCTTTTGTCAAATATTTATACATTTCCATATACAATCCACGTCTTTGTCTTGTCTTCACACCTGGTTTATTTTAACCATTTGTCATACATTCATCATGAAAATTCGAAATATATGTGGCATTTATGTATGTGATATAACGTATATATACAGATATCAGCAAAACCATTATTTTGAATAGCACAAAATAAAAGGCACAGACCTTGAAGAGCAAATAATATACAGAATGACTTGAAGTTGCTACAGCCTACTGTGAATGAATAATGTGTAAATTTGACAACTACTAAATTTTTTTGGTGTCTATAAGAAAATTAATAATAAAATATTGTCAAAGACAAGTTGTAGATAAATGGTCACATTTCTGAAGTATCACAGTTATGTTTATTTTTAATTCTCTTTGTAAAGTTTTGCAGTTTTACCCTAGCTGAATTTGCCGATAAGCTAGTCACAGTTTTCAATTTATTCAACCTTCTTTTTTTGTGGTTTAAAAATGAAAATTAATTCTGTTAGCCTCAATTTCTGGCATTTACTATTTATTTTCTTGCTTTAGCTTAAAAACAAGCAACATATTTGAGAAAAATACAGCTAATTTATTATACGAGAGACAATATAGTAGAGTCAGTAGCAAATGCAGACTAGGTACATCCATAAAGACAAATGATTAGCATGCTTTAAATAGAGGGCTCAAAGAACACTAACAAAAAATTAATTTATGGCTCTTTTGATAAGAAATAAAGTCATGTGAAAAAATAAGGCACTAGTAACATACACAAATGTTACATCATCACACAAGCACCATATGGAAGGGTTGGGACAGTACAATAGTTAGTGCTCCTGGAGAGTGGAAACAAGGCTGATTTCCCTGGCTTTCTTCACTAACTCTTTCCTTTCAATAATCAGTGTAGCAACACCACAGTGGTGAGAGCAGACAGTGCACAAGCCATGGACCCAACAGTATAAAAAGCTCAGCTGGAAGTCAATTCCTTCAACAATATAAGACATCAAGTCTTTTGATACCTTTCTTTTTCAACCTTTTAATTTTGGTAGAATTTATTTTTCTTTTCCAATTGCTTTTCATGGGTGAACTAAAAGTATCAATGACATCTATTTTGTTATTTCTACCTGCCCATTTTCTAAAAATATATTCGAAATGGCTTCTTCCATGTTCTTTATGAAGATCAAAGTTAGCAGCGCAAGGACTGAAACGCAGAAACAGTTAAAAAAACTTTTAAAAATCAAATATTTAACAACGTTCATTTTCAACATGAAAAACACGATGGCATGTTATTTGGAAAGGGGCAGGAAAGTGACAAGACCTGGAACAAATCAGTGGTGCAAACTACTCACCTTAGAGGAGGAAATCAATCATCACTTGCTATTGTTATTGAGAGCAGAATTAAAATAGGATAATAGTCTCATATTTAAACAGAAGATGGTATATCCATAGAACACTAATTTCTAAATATGCAATAGTCACAGATTCAAACCTCAACTATTTCTTTTTAGCACTTTAACACTGAAAAAAAAAAA
>NW_026069180.1:0-8840 GCF_014885135.2 Alexandromys fortis
AAATATAGGTTGTTAATGGATAATCATCTATAATAGTCAAGTTTGTAGTCATGTTAGTTAGATTTTCTAGATATACATAGATATATTTCAGACAGGCATTCTTCATATCTTTCAAAGACTACAAAACATGACATTTAAGATGTTTTAATAACTTAGGACTTTTCGTGACAATGAGACACATCTGCTCCTTGCAGCACCAAGCTACTTCAAGAGAAAGATGAACACCAAAGAGGCTCCTTATGGAGCTGGTTAGCCATTTGGACAAAAAAATAAAATAAAATAAAATAAAAAAATAAAAAAATAAAAAACCAAACCAAACAAAACAAAACAAAACAAAAACTGCTCTTACCTGGACTGTTACATAAACTGGACACGAAGATCCCACAGAGAGAGGACTACTAAACTTGCCTAAAGATGAGATGATCCTTTGGGGTTCCTGTTTCATAAGAGTCTGTGAGTGATTCTTTAAAGCACACACACAAAAAAAGTGACTAAAGTATCTTTAAAATTTCCTACTTCATGGAAATGTCTGCTGGATGCTATGGGCCTGTAGGCTAAAGATGGATGCCTCAACAGTACAAAAAAACTTTGGGTGACTGTACAGGCAGCGAGATGTCTCTGTCATTTCTAGAGTTTTAAAAGTTGTTTACTTAAGTAATATATCCTTCTGGAGTCTTTGATGGAGTTAAAAAATAGTTATAATTATAGTTTTCCTTTGTTATGATAAAAGGTAAAATATATATAAATGTTGTAACTGTAATTCTACTATGTTAAAGTAAAATCCTTTCTTTTTTAAACAAAAAAAGGGGAAATTGTGTAGGAGGTTCTTCTGTTTATGTATTGCTTTCATTGGTAGAATAAAGGAACTGCCTTGGACTTTTGCTAGGGCAGCCCTTAGGTGGGTAGAGTAGACAGAACAGAATGTTGGGAAGAAGGGAAGTGTGGCAGACGCCATGATTCTCCTGCCTGAGACAGATGCTGGTTAGAATCTTTCCCAGGAAGCCACAACCTTGTGGTGATATACAGATGGGTTAATCAAGATATGAGAGTTAGCCAATAAGACACTAAAAATAATGGGCCAAGCAGTAATTAAATTAATACAATTTCTGTGTGGTTATTTCAAGGGATAAGCTAGCCAGGCAGTGGGACGCAGCCCGCTCCTCCATACAAAAGGTAGCAACATTAGTAAGTATGGCCAGAAATTTTTGGCCCACATATGATATACTTTTTCAAAGCACAGCCAACATTAGCATTTAGTGGTCATATGAAAAAGATCTCAGATAGTTGTGGTGGCACATACTTTAATCCCAGGACTCTGGAGTCAGGGGCTAGCAGATTCCTGGGCTTGAAGCCAGTCAGCCTGCACTGCTCAAGAACTCCAGGTCCACAAAGTGGGTTTCTGTTTTTGTGTGTGAGTGCAGGTACATACATCATGTGTACTGACCAATGGACAACTTTCCTTTTAGGATTTGGTTCTCTTTACCATGGGTTGTCAGGAATAAGCACATTGTGCTTGTACCTGTTTTGACCTGATGAGTCATCTCAAGATCTCACATATACATATAAATAAAATTTATAAAATAAATGCTGGCACCTAAGGTCAGTGTAAATGTAAATATACTGTCTTGTATGGTTGCTTTTCAAACAAATAAGGACTAAGTCAAGTTTATTACTAAACTATTGTAGGTCAAATTCATGAATGGCAAGATTTTCATGCTTATACTAATTTTCTCTAAATGAACAGTGGCTACAACTACACAAATTCGCTTCATCCACTGGTCTATATAGTTACTAACACTAGTCTGAAACTTTTCCAAGTGTTTTTGCCATAGGACAGAGGTGGCAATTTAAGATGCATACAATTTATAAACCATCCATTAGTATATGCAGGTGACAGGGAAGTCCTTAAACATGAAAAAATATA
The DNA here is from genome assembly GCF_014885135.2 of Alexandromys fortis. Classification (NCBI taxonomy): domain Eukaryota; kingdom Metazoa; phylum Chordata; class Mammalia; order Rodentia; family Cricetidae; genus Alexandromys; species Alexandromys fortis. Next base: position 1,925 of record NW_026069180.1, read on the forward strand.
GAGTACATGTACTAGCAAATAATCCCACTAGTGTAAATATTCCACATTATTCCAAGATGAGATTTCCTCTGTCTATGAAACTCTCTAAACTGCAGACTATAAATACTTACATTAGGTCATTTTTATTTAAAAATCCATTTTCTAGAACACATCTCCTGCGGTGATATGGAGTACCTCAAGTGTTGCTGAGTAAGCATTTCTTGCAATCCCGACGAGTAGTCAAATTTGGTTACCATTACTCCACACTAGTTGACTTTTTGTTTTTAATTTAGCATATCAACTTCTGAAAATGTGGGAATGGCACAATGGATATGAATAAATGCCCTCAGTGTCTGCAGCCTCTGTTATACAGCTCTCACTGGGGAGCCACTTTCCATCTAATTAGACAGGAAGCAGGGAACCTAGTTTTTCCAATCTGACACTAACTTTTAACTGTTCAGGAGTACAAAGCCTATATCCCCAGCACTCAGAAGCTGGGAAGAAAGCTGTCATTAATCAGTGGCAGGGCTAGACCAGATAACAAAGCAACAACAGCAAAATTCCATTTGGAATAGTAAGAGCAGGTCTAATAATTTCATGTCACTGAAAACCTCGTAAACCTCAGAACAGCAAGATGAACAACGCCTTAACTATATCACTCTGGTTTCTGTATGGGAAAGAACTTTTATAAACTTGTACAGACACTAAAGAAGTCAAAATGGCAGTTCCTCAGAAAAACTGGGAAAGATCTACTCCAAGATGCCACTATACCATTCTTAGACACATAGCCAAAAGATGTTTCATTCTACCACAAGGACCCCTGCACAGCTATGTTCACAGATTTATTCCTAATAGCAAAAAACTGGAAACAACTTAGATGTCCCTCAGTCAAAGAATGGATAAAGAAAGTGAGGTATATTTACACAATGATTACTCAGTTATTAAAACAAAAGGATCATAAAACTTGCAGAAAAATGGATGGACTAGAAAAAAATTATCCCGAGTGAGGTAATTGAAACCAAAAAGGAAAAACATGACATGGATATTAGCTATAAAGTAAAAGATATTCATGCAACAATCCACAGACCCAGACAGACTAATTAGCAAGAAGGGTTGGGGAGGCGGGGATACATAGATCTCCCTGAAAAAGGGGAAAAAGAAGAGATTTTCTAGATAGACTGGGAGCTGGTGGGACTGGGAACAGGAGAGAGCAGGCTAGGGAAAGGGATGGAAGGGGAGAGTATGAGGGAAGACTGCTGGAATTAGGACTAATTTGGGAGTCGGTATGGAAACCTAGTGCAGACTCTGTTCTGGAACTTAACTGGTCGAAACACTTTTCTTTCTAATTTCAAAGGCAGTAAACTTAGCTCTTCATATACTCCTTAGATTTTATGAAAACAACCCTAGAAAAGACTCCTAAAAACAGGGGGATGAGGAAACTGAAGAGTCTTCTTTAACCAAGCAAGGTCGAATGATGCTGGGTTAATTGGTGGCTCAGAACTTGTGGGAGTGGACAACCTGACTAGTCTAACTGGAGTACCATTCCATTAGAGGGAGCCCATGGGAAACACTACTTGGATGTCCAAAAACCCAAAGCTCAATAGCCTACAGATCTAGGATATAAACAAAAAAGATCAAAAAAAAAAAAAGTCAAAGAAATAATTCTTAATGATATTCTGCTATACTCATAGAATGATTCCTACCTCAACTGAATTCAGACAAGCTTAATCCAGAAACTGATGGGAACAGATGCAGAGATCCAGAGCCAAACATTAGGAGGAGCTCAGGAGCTCTTGTTGATAAAGGGGAGGAAGAACTGTCACAGCCAGAGAGATTGAGAACAAAGCCCACAGAATCAAATAACCCAAGGTCTTAGGTGTCACACAGACGGAAGAAGCAATCATGAATCCCATAAGGGTCTGTGCTAAGTTCTTTGAAATACATGTTATGATTATGTACTTTTATGCTTTTGTAAGACTACTAAAAGTGGAAATGTGGGGCGGGGGGCGGGGGAGGCGGTGTCTTTGACTCATTTTCCTCATACTGGGTTGCCTTATCCAGGTTGATATGATGGTTTGTGCCTAGTCTTATTGTAACTTGCTGTAGTATGTATACTAGCTGATTTTGTTTGTCTACTTGACAACAAGCTAGAGACATCAGAGGGTTGGGGCTTAGTTGAGGAAATGTCTTAATGAGGCAGTGAGGTCTTAATTACTGAACAATGGAGGGGGGGCCAGCCCACTGAAAGTGCTGTGATCCCTGTGCTGGTGGTCCTGAGGCTCTATAAAAAGGGAAGGCTGAGCAAGTCATTAAAAAGCACTCCTTCATGGCATTTGCATCAGCTGCTGCCTCCAGGATCCGGCCTTGTTTGAGTATCTGTTCAGAATGTCTTTAATAGTGAACATCAATGTGGAATTGCAATCCAAATAAACCCTTTTCTTTCCATCTTGCTTTTTGGTCCCAGTGTTTCATCACAACAATAGGAATCCTAACTAAGACACCATGTCTCGTTGATATTAGGAATGAGACATCTTCATTCCTATGTGTAAAAGGAAGACTAGTGATACCTCTAGGTCACAATCCCTCCTTATAGGAGCTTAGGAAAGAAACTCAAGCTAATAACTAAAGGCAAAACATGGGGAAACATTGTTTACCGGTTTCTTCTCTTACTTAGTCACTGTCTCATACTCAGCTATCTTTCTTATCCAGCCCAGATCCACTTGATTAGAGATATTGCTGACTCAATGGAAGTGCCTTCCTACATCAATCATAATCAACACAACCTCCCCCAGACACAGTAACAAGATATTCTGATTTGGCAGGCCCTCTACTGATGTTCCCTCACATGATTCTAGTCTGTCATGTTGACAGCTGAAGCTAATTAGGACGCAAAGACAATGTATTGTTCATACCAATCACCTCAGCAGGAAAAACCCAAACTAGAAGATTGCAACAACTGGAAAATATTGATATGCCAGGAAATTGGAAGATGCAAGCCTCTAAGATCAAAAGGAGAAACTAAAACTGTCTCTCCACAGAAAGTTCCACAGCAACAACAACAAATCACAGAACTCATAACAAGAAAATTTCTGGATACAATATTGGTGAAAGTCCATCATTTTCCAGAAAATAAACAAAATAATTAGATTACAATGAATAAAATCAACAATATTATTTTGCACCACTGACAAAACAAGACACAAGGACAGACCTACAAATATTTTTTATGGTCCCTTAAACAAGAACTACAGGATCCTCCTAATCAAAATCAAACTCTAAGAAGTCAATGGCCATGACTCACCCTGTGCACCACAGTTCTCTCCTTTGCCAGTCACAGAGAATTGGATGAGGGAGGAGGTTGTTTCACCAAAATTGGAGAGATTCGTTTCAAGCCTTCTGATGTTTTAACTTTCTAGAAAATAGTTTTGAGTACTAAAAGGATTTCATTCTCTGTGATAAAGAAAAGGATGCCAGGCAGTACTGGCACACCGCTTTAATCCCAGCACTCAGTAGCCAGAGAGAAGTGAATCTCTGTGAGTTTGAGGCTAGCCTGGTCTAGACAGCAAGTTCAAGAACAGGCTGCTAACCTACACAGAGAAATCTTGCCTCAAAAACAAACAACAAAAGAAAGATAGATAGAAAGAAAAGGATGTCTGTTAGTATCATTTAGACATGATTTTGTTTTTTATGATTGATGATTTTCTATAAGTCTGAACCAAAGTGAAGAAATGAAAACTCTTTTTAAAACAAAATACAAGATAATAAATTTTTAAAGAATCAGTGTGCACCTAAGTGTTAACAGAGGTTTTCTGTCCTGCCTGGTCCTGTAGCCATAAAGTCCCAATGAATCACACAGCGGTCTGCATTAGTTGGTCCATTAGCTCAGGCTTCTTATTAACTAATTATTATAACTTACATTAGCCTACAATTCCTGTGTATGTTGGCCACGTGGCTTGGAAACTTTTTTGGTGAGGCAGTTACATCTTGCTTCCCCTGAGGCCAGGTCACGACTGCAGACTGAAACTTCCCTCTTCCCAGAATTCTCATTGTCTTGCCTCTACTTTCAGCCTGGTCACCCTGCCTATACTTCCTGCCTGGCTACTGGCCAATCAGTGTTTTAGTAAAGTGATTTCTCTGGGACTGAACAACTGTGGGAACCACACAGCTCAGAAACCTCAGTCAACAAATGGTGCCCAACATGTGGACAGCTACATGCACATAAAGCCTAAGGGAGCTTGGAAAAGAATGGAGTCAAGCATGGCTTCTTGATAGCAGCATTTTCTCAGGTGGGCTATGCTTGTTAGAGGTAAGTGCTCTCATTTAAGATAGGCTTCCTGACTTAGCTTTAGCTGCAAGACCTTGCAGCTCTTTTAAGAGGTCCTGCCACAAAACACTTAAGTGGTGTTGATGAAAAGCTGACTGCATAAATTTTGGTGGTGGCAGGGACCTTGAAACACCATAGAGTTGTAGTAATAAACATGGCTCCAGCTACTACCTCTGCTACGAGGCTAGGCTGAGAAAGCTAAGAAATGGGGTGGATCCAGCCATCAAAGTTGCAGCTTTATTGCTGGTCATATCACTTGGCAAATTAAAGACTCATGTGGTCAGAAAAAGAGAGATATACAGTAAATAGAAATTCAAAGATGAAGAAAACCTCTAAATGGTTTACAGTGTGTTAAAAAACATATGTAGGCTTGGGAGAGAAAAGAAAAAAAAAGGATAAAGTCCTTAAAATAAAAAACAAAGAGAGTAGCTGGGTGCGGTGGCAGACACCTTTACTTTTAACATTTGCGGGCAGAAGCAGATGGATCTCTGTGAGTTCAAGGTGTGGTGGCACACACCTTTAATCCCAGCACTTGGTAGGCAGAGACAGACAGATCTCTGTGAGTTCAAGGACAGCCTGTTCTACAGAGGGAGTTCCAGGACACCCAAAGATACACAGAGAACCTGTCTCAAAAGGCCAAAAATTAAAAATAAAAATAAAAGAAATAGAGGTTAAAATAAAGCCACGTAAAGATTAAAAAATACACAGAGAGTCCGGATACTGTATGTTATTATGTCCTCTTTGAATTGTTTAAATGCTGAGGAAGGAGCAACAGCCGCTAAAAGATATTTGTTTATAAATGCTGCTGAATTAATGCAAGTTAGGTATTTTGAAAATACTTGACTTCAAAGTTGAAGTCAAAAGATATGGAGAAGAGGTTTTACTTTTGTTTCCTCAGGAAATGAGAAGCTGTGAATTCATTCCAGGTTATGAAAAATCAGGTTTGATCAAGGAAGACCTCCTGAAAAATCTCCGATAGGAGAAGATGGCCCAGATGTCTGAGTTCTACATCCAGAACAAATTCAAGGCTGCTGCCTGAGATGATCAAGGCTCACAGAATTTTCCAGTCAGAATTTGACCATGATTCTAAATTTCATTTAGGTTCCTGTAAAATTATCAGCATCCCCAATCAGCAGGAAGTAGCCTGGAAAACTATGCCCACATTCCCCCAAAATGGACTATAGTATAGATATTTTCCTTTGTTTAGAATGTTGGTTACAAGTTGTTATGGATAATGATCAGGAGAAAGGCTAAACAAAGAATATTAGATAAAGAGTTCTTTTTTAAAAAAGGGGGCGAAGTAAGGTGGGCCAATAGTCTTTTACCCTGTCACTTGTATTTTAAATAAATGCTGGTTGTCCAGTAGTTCCACAGGAAGTAAAGGCAGGGCAACCAGGCAGGAAGTAGAGGTGGGACAACAAGAATTCTGGGAAGAGGGGAGTTTCAGTCTGCAGTCATCAGGAAGCCAGACACTGAGCACACAAGATGTGACTGCTTCGTTGAAACAAGGTACCAAGCTACGTGGCTAACACAGGCAAGAATAATGGGCTAATTTTAAGATGTAAGAATCAGTTAATAAGAAGAGCCTGAGATACTAAGCCAATAAGTTTATGATTAATGTGGAACTCTGTGTGTTTATCTGGGACTACACAGATGTGGGACCTAGTGGGGCAGAAAACTTGGTCAAGACCTAAGCAACTTGTTTTGCTTTATAAATCACAAGCACTTTTGAAAACAAGATTATTGTTATTTTTTGTGAATGTTTGCGCATGAGAAAAAATATTTCACGAAGGTGCCATACCCACTGGATCTGGAATAGTAGATAGTTATGAGCCTCCTAACTTGAGAGTTGGTATCTGAACTCAGTTTCTCCCCAAAAAGAATATGTGCTGAGCCACCTGCCAAGACATATGACACATTTTGGCCAATAGACGAAAGTCTTTCACAGATTAACAATAACAACAAAGCCTAAATAAATGAAGAAATAAATAAATGATCCTTGAGAATATAATGCATCAATATAAGAGGCTGTGTATGGTAAATTTACACAATAAAGTAAATATAATCCAATGACAATGCCCAAAATTTAGAACAGGAAATATAATTAAAAAGTATAGTAGAAGCACTCAGAATGCTCAATGGGATTATGAAAAAATACTACACAGACTGACACAATACAACTTCTATACTTAACATAATGCTACCTACAACAATCAAGAATGTGTAAAATATTTGTCAAAGAATAAAGAGGATGGAGAGAAAGGGCCAAGAACAAAGGAAGGAAAATATAGTCAACTATTAATCAAAAGACCAAAGGAAACTCAGCCAGGAAAAGTGTGATTTTGACCAATGTTGCCCTACTCCATACAATTCTATGTGTACAGAAGTACATAGGTGATGGTGGTGCATGCCTTTACTCCCAGAACTCAGGAGAGAGAGAGACAGGCAGATTTCTGTTAGTTTGAGGACAGCCTGGTCTACAAGAGTTAGTTCCAAAGCTACAGAGAAACCCCGTCTTAGGGCGGAGGGGGAGAGAGAGAGAGAGAGAGAGAGAGAGAGAGAGAGAGAGAGAGAGAGAGAAACAGCAGCTAGGGCATCTGTTACAGAAAATGA
>NW_026069181.1:0-1812 GCF_014885135.2 Alexandromys fortis
GATCCAAGCCACAGCAAGCACAAGGCAGACAGGGTTGGGAAAATTTAATACTTGTAGCCATTGGAGGAAATGTGCTCAGAAGTTCCAAAAACTTGATAAGTGAGGATTCCATATATGAATCCCAGAGAGGCCTCACTCTTTTCCCAGGGAAGGCTCATTCCACTTACACTACATTTCCAGAAAATAAGCAGATAATAGAAAGTCATTGGCATCTGTGAATAACTGTGGGTGACTGCAGTGTGCGGTTTTATATTTGCACTCATGACAGAAAGCTATCCAGGGTAATGAGAAAAATATAGACAAGTTCTCTGTGAATTATAAATTATTTTCATGAGGGTAGAGAAGAAGAAAAATGTATTTATCATTGAGCCAACATGAAGCCAACCCAGGATTGTTCATTGCAAACTGGATAACATTGTAAAGAGGATAAGGCTCTGAAGGCACAGTGATACTATCCTTCTCATGTATGTTTTGAAGATTAAAATAAAATAGAGAGACTTCACAAAGTAAGATCTAGATTTAGTTAAATTCCCACATAAGAATTAATAACTTTTTCACTTAAATGGAAAAAAGGAATAATTCTACTGTTTATCTGAGTGATTATGAGGAAAAAAATCCTGCAGAAATAAATAAAAAAAAAAAACAAGAAATAATAAAACCCCAGAAGTATCACATTATCTGAGTTTAAATTTTAGTGAAAACAGCCTGGTATGGTGGCACATCCCTTTAATCTTTTAATCCTTGAACTTGGGAGGCAGAGGCAGGTGAAACTCTGTAAGCTTGAGGCAAGCATTGTCTGGACCGCCAGGGGTTGGTCCACCCACTGAGACAGTGTGCCTTAGCTAATGGGAGCTCACCAACTCCATCTGAACTGAGACTGAACAAGCATGGGATCAAACTGGACCCTCTGAATATGGTTGACAATTGGGGCAGACTGAGGAGCCAAAGATAATAGCACTGGGATTTGTCTCTACTGCATATACTGGCTTTTTGGGATCCTGTTGTCTTTGGATGCATATCTTCCTAAGCCTGAATGTAGGGGGGAAGGCTTTGGACTTCCCACAGGGCAGGGAGGCCTTGCCCTCCCTTAGGAAATGAGGGGGTGAGGAAAAGGCTGTCTGAGGGATCGGAGGGACATGGGAGGATGGGAAGAAGTTGGAATTTTGATTGGTATTATTTATAAAGTAATTTAAAAAAAAAAAGAGGAAAAAATTAGGAAAGGGACAGCTTTGACAGATCACTGTCTTAAAGTACCCTGTCATTCTCTTCTGGCCATGCTTGCTTTCAACCCCCTGGAAATCAGCCTGTGAGTGAATCACCATGCCTGTCTGTTGTCTATGTACATAGATCTGGTACCTTTTATCCTTTTCCATATAAATTCTAGCCCAGTAATAGATTGAAATGAGGACCTGAACTTATGATGACTCGGGATTTAACTGCAGACACAACCACAGACAGCACTAAGTGGACTAAGTGGGTATTAAATTTTCAAAATGAGAGAGAATACTTGAAGTTGTGTATAAAAAGTGGTGGTGGGAACAGTGAAGGAGTTGGAAAGGAGGGATTGGGAGGTGGATTTGCTTAAAACACATTATGTGCATTAAATATAATGTTTAAAATACATCTTAAAATATATTCTCTTGGCTGGGCGGTGGTGGCGCACGCCTTTAATCCCAGCACTCGGGAGGCAGAGGCAGGTGGATCTCTGTGAGTTCAAGACCAGCCTGGTCTACAAGAGCTAGTTCCAGGACAGCCTCCAAAACCACAGAGAAACCCTGTCTCGAAAAACCAATATATGTATGTATATATATA
>NW_026069181.1:6068-8756 GCF_014885135.2 Alexandromys fortis
TATTCTGTTTGGAGAGCTGCAGGTTCTATCCCTTTGAAATGTAAATATTGAGCCAAATCATGTACCACACATTAAAGAAGAAGACTATATGGTAGTAGAAAAATCTTTCAGCAGAGAGACAAGCTGAAATGCTTTTAAGCATTTTGTTGTTCTAGTTTGAATGTGAAATACCTTACAAATATCCATATTACTTCTTACTCACAGTGGAGAGGCTACTATGTTCTGGAAATTAAGAGGTGGAGCATAACCTGTGCAGTGTTACATCATTTGATCATCCCTGGCATGGTGGGGCCCAGACTCTGTGCCTTCCATGTTCTTTGCTTCCTAGCTTCTAAGATGAACTATTTCACCAGAGGAGCAAAAGCTATTGAAACAATAAGCTAGCGATTGAAACATATAAAGCTGTGAGACAGCATGAACCTTTAGACTTTTTAAGTGGACTACCCTGGGTATTTTGTTACAATAATAGAAAATTGACCTATGAATTGTAGTAGGATCTGCCTCATACCTAGGAACAATATTCTGGGTGATTGTTTTCAGGAGAGAGACAAGACTACAAAGGGGAATAATTTATGCATTTATTGAAGCTGCTCATTAAGAAATGAAACTGGTACAACATAAAGTATTGAAAAGGAAAGGAAGAAAGCAGAGAAAATCAAGAACTATATAATTATTAGTCACATTTTTCTTTTGTATTTTTTATCAACTGCTCCTAAGCCCAATCAGGGTCATTCTGAGACAGTGTTTGGGGCATGAGAAAAGCACTGGTCATTGTGTAAGAGGTGTGTGCTCTGGATAATGTATGCTGTTTAGTTCTCCACCAATATTTACTAGGCATCTGATGCTGACACTTAATTCTCTTAGACTGAGTGCTTTATTTATTTATTGTTTAAACTGAGAGAGCATTATCTCACCGAAATTGATAATATCTTGCCATATTCTGAAGGATTCTGTCATGTATGAGTGCTTAGAGGTTTTCACTGAACAAATTCAGATTTGGGGCAGTATGGAGATTCTTATCCAGTTACTCCTCATGACGTTCTGCGTTTGGGAAGTTGCATTCAATAACATATATCTGATACAATGAAACGCCCTTTAAGGAAGCAAAATACCTTCCCTGTGTTATCTCATCTGGGATTTCAAAAATAACCAAAGCACTTCTCAAACTTCAACCTTGGCCCTTCCTCCACCTTTCTGATTCCTCCAGCCATCCCTTCCATAATGAGACCTTTAGCCTCAAAGACACACAACTCTGCTTTGTCATCTCAGCCTCTCCATCCTTGTTGAAGCTGTTCCTTTAACCTGGACTGTCATTGATCTTCATGTCTACTAAAGCACATTTTAATGCTTTCTCAGATGCCTTGTAGAATATAGCAGGAATTTTTAACTCTATTCCCCTACTCAGTGTGTTTGTTTGCAATACACCTGCCACCTGCCCTCGGAACCAGAATTCCTTGATTATTCTCTGTTTAACTATGAACACCCATACTCGGTGTATACTTAGCCATGGCAGGCCATAAGACCCTGGGGAATATGTGGCTACAGTAGGGTTTTAATAATTATTTGCTGAGAATAAATTTTTCTACATTGACCATGAGTCTACCACTGATGCCATGTTAATATATTGTTTAGTCTCTTATGGCAAAATAGATCCTGAATATTCTTTTCCTTGATATGCAAAACAGAAATTAGACTTACTGTTATATTGGCCTGTTTGAGCAATCAGATAAAATACACTGAGATTAGTTTGGAATTCATAAAGAAAAGTATGAGCGCTGATGCAAATCAGTTTCTGATCAGACATTTCTTCTCCCTTTGTAAATTTATTGGCATATTCCACAAATATGCTTTCACATTAAAATTTTTCTGGAATATGTTCTTGTATTTAATTATGTCTTCACCACTCATTTAAGCAGCATATTCAAAATTCTGAAATCCAAAGAAGCTGCTAAGCATCCTGGATTCTTTTAGCCAAGGAGGAGAGAGGTATGGTGGGTGTGGCTCCTACAAAAATAATGACAGTGGATGGGGGCATAAAGAACAGCAGGTAGATGTGAGTGATGTTTCTAGAATTACTTTAGTCTCTGTTATGAAAACACACATATTTATGTTCATAATAAAAATTTTATGGGCTAATATTTTATAATGCACAGATATTAAAATCATTGTAGAGGTTCCACAAAAATGTAATGATAGGATGCTTTATGATCATGGAATCTCATCATGGAACACATACCCACAAAAAAAAGGAGAAGACCTCAAAGACAATAAATAGATTCCACATTTATAAGAATAGCTTGGGTCTAACTTGTTCCTTTTGTGAGGAACTCCTTTTTCTCTTTCTCTTTGCTTCTGTTTGCCTCTGTCTTTCTCTATATCTCAGAAAGATCTATATATGACTACATGGAGAAAAAGTAGGTCTTCTATAAAACTTACTTTGTAGAACTCTCATGTCTCATATGCTATGCCCACTATGTTGTTCTTATTCTGTCTTCATTTTCCATCTTGACAGTTGAGCCATGATTATGATACTGTGTAATCTGTTTAGCCATGGCAGGATCCTGGGAAGCTCAACCATGATAATATAGAAAAGGTCAGTATTGGGGAGGATTGACAACAGCCACCTCTAAGGCTTGTATCATTGTGTCAAAATAAAATAAATCAAAATGAAACCTGAAATATTTAAGG
>NW_026069182.1:0-2529 GCF_014885135.2 Alexandromys fortis
TGTCAACCTTCTGCGTGTTCTCTCTGCCTTCCTGTTGTTCTTCTCATAGAAGAGACCTGACATTGACAGACAGAGGAGACAAAGTGTCACTGACAGCTAGCATTTGCTGGTGATTACTGTCTTCACAGGGGTGGTCCGATAATCCAGAATTCTAGGCAGATAACAAGTGAAGAGCAAATACACTTGAATGTGTGTCCTCACACGGGCATGTTATGTGATAATTTAAGCATCACAATATATAATGATCACAAAAGAGGACTCCTTTAAGAAATGGGTGTTTCTGAGTAGACACAAATGCATGAGTAAATCCATTAATAATCAAAAGAAAAAAAGGGAAACTTTACTCAAAGACAAGCAATGCTTGTAGACTAGTAACTGCTCAGGGAAGTAGGTATCAGAGCAACCCTTAGCAGGAGTCATGGTAATAATTAATATGGCAAAACCATCCATAAAACACCCAGTATGTACAGTCCACAGAAGACACTGCTAAAATCTGAGTAACTGGATGGGAAAACAAGAGGGAAAACACAGGAGTACTAACCTTGACCCTTTTGTGTTGGGAAAAATAATATTAGATATTTTGAAAATAATTACCTAAGTATTCTACATAGTACAAACCTTTCTGGAGTTACACATACATACCTAACTCCTCACATGTATCCCCTTCTTTCTCTCCACCGTGATCTCAGCACCTCCCTGATGGAGCTGGCTGGGAGGTAAAGGACTATCTCTATGATTCCAAAGATTCCATTTGGGCAAACATTTGACCTGGGGCTGCCTTAGAAATTTTCCCTCTAATTGGGTGTTGGACATTTGTTTCTTTTCTCTTAATTCACTTGCAACTTCAAAATACTGAAATTGAAACAAAAGCAAATATATGTTATCAAAGACATTTTCATCATGAAGAAAGAAACTTAACATTTCAATCTAAAAGAGAGCTTCTGTTAAAATCTACCCACAGACAGTTGACCACATTGAAATGTGTGGAAGCTGTAATTTAAAAGACCTGTCACTGGAGATAGCTTCAGGAAATATGAAATAATTAGGAACAATCTGCCCACTTCTCTGTAGTGCCTAGACACTGAATGGGACAAATCATTGTTGAGAGAGAGTAAAGATGTATAGATTCGTCCACTGTGGTGATATTTTGTTTCTTCCATGACAATAAAGCTTGCCTGAGGATCAGTGTGTGCAGATATCCACTAGTTAGACATAGAGGCCAGGCAGTGGTAGCACTCACCTCTCCCAACACTCAGGAGATACAGACAAATGGATCTCTGGGAGTTCAAGGCCACCCTGGGTTACACTAGATTGATCCAGTCAGGCAGTGGTGGCTCACACTTTTCATCCCAGGGTTTGTTGAAGAGAGGAATATAAGGTGGTGCGAGGCAGGAGCTCCAGGCATTCAGTCTGATGTGTTGTAGAGACAGGATGCTCCATTCGGTCTGAGAATTTCATAGAGGAAAGAACTGGAATCTGGCTGTTTTGCTGTTCTGATCTTATAGATTCAACCCCCTAATATCTGACTCCAGATTTTATTATTAAGACCAATTAGAATTCACTTTGCAATCACCTTCAAGCAATGAAAGATACAGGTGTCTGTTCTCCTCAAACAGACCTATAGATCCAGTACAATACCAACAGAACTCTAACAGACTTTTCATAAACTAATGGGCTTATCCTGAAACTCACAGTGACTATGAAGAACCCCAGCTTAAAAACACCTTCAAAAGGAACAAACTTAGAGGATGAACACATGACTTCAAACTCCTTGTAAACCTAGAGAAATGAAGACAGCGTGCCTGATTGGTTATGACAATAAAGTGAGAAAATGTCCACTCTTCCAAATATATGTTAGAAACATATTTTCCTTTCCTGGGAAAATGAATGTTGCAAATTGTGTATCACATGACAGCCTTATTGTTTCCAGAATACAGAAACCTAAAAAAGAGCCACTAAGAAAATAGACAATTCAGGAAATAAAACTGGGCCAGAAGGGTGAGTAGATGCTCCACTAAGAGAAACATACAGCCGCAACATCCTTAACACTTAGGGAAGAGAGACAGGTGACTCTGAGGGGACTCTCGACACCCCTATAAAATACTCAGAAATAAAGAGTTGTCATACAAAGACCTGGCAGTTTGTGGAGGATGAAAGTCTCATACCCACTGCTGGTGGCCATGGAAAACAGGACGATAACTTGGAAAAGTATTTCTCAGTTTCTTCATATGTTAATTGTCATCTGACATTCACATTCCCAAATATATAACCTGGAGAAAGAGGACATATTTTCTTTTAAAGACTTATTTATTTCAGTTCACAGAGGCTTTATATACAAGACATTGAAATTGAAAACAACCTAAACATCAGGTAACAGTTAAGAGACTCATTTCCCAAAACTGACATGGCAGCTCCCAACTGTAATTCCAGTGCCAAGGGATCCAATGCCCTCTCTTGGCTTCCATGGGCACCAGGCATGAATGTGCTCTTCATACCTATATGTAGGCAAACTTATATACACATAAAATA
>NW_026069182.1:4040-5671 GCF_014885135.2 Alexandromys fortis
TGATTGGATCATTTGAGGTGAGAATATTCATCCTAATCTGGGCAACATCTCTGTTGGAAGTCCACATCAAAGGACGTGGAAGAAGAAAGCTTTTGATTTTGCGTGCTCTCATTTTTATTAGCAAGGTCATCTTCCCTGCTTCTGAAGCATCCCTTTGTTGGAGATAGAACCTACATTTTTGGGACTCCAATATTGACTGAAGACCAGTTAGCAGGTCCCTAAGAATCCTCTAGATCTCCACTGCCACACTGGGACTGCTGAGACATCCAGTCTTGTTGACTGAACAACTACCATTTATGGCTTTTCTGCCAGACAGAGCCATTGTTGGATTAGCTGGACCACAGTCTACCAATTATATTCCTTTAGATCAGTGCTTCTCAAACTTTGAGTTTGACCCCTTTCACAGGGATCAGATAAGACCATAGATAAACACAAATATTTACATTGTGGTCCATAAAAATAGCAAAATCACAGTTATGAGTAGCAATTAAATAACTTTGTAGTTGTAGTTCACCACAATATGACGAACCGGATTAAAGGGTCACAGCATCTGGAAGATTGAGAACCACTGCTTTAATGCAACCGATACGGAAAAGCTCAGGAACAATGGTAGACTGGAACACACTGTTTTCAATGCAGCAATAATCATATGTGAAAAAATTTGTTGAAAAGATTTATGAAAGCTAATTTCCCTGTAGATCCTATATGTAGCTCTATGAAATTTTGAAACTTGATAGAAGACAACCTACCCACTCTCCAGATGAATATGGAACATTCGCCAACACTAACTCCACAAGAGACTGTTAAATTTGTACACAAAGGCATGTATGGATTAAAATATTGCAATTTGCAGGTAGTTCAATTGGTAAAAGAAAGGCACATATGCTTATGCCTGCCTGCTGAGTTCAATTCCCAAGACCTATGAGATGAAAGGAGGGAACCAATCATCACAAACTGGTTTTGGGAGGCACATATGTATCGAGGCAATGATGTACGGAAAGGCCTCTTTCACAGCAATACAAACCTTGGCTAAGCAGAAAAGAGAAAATATTCCAAGAATGGTGACCTCTATGCATTCATAAATTTAGGAGAAGACCCAATTTTTTCAGAAGGTCTGTAAAACAAAGCAGACTCAGTAAGGATAAAAGACCCAAGTTTTCTCTCAGATATCGAATCTAGAGTTGAATTCATTTATGAGTGTGGCTGTGTGCGGTCATGCTTGCAGGTCATAAAACTAGAATAACATAGAATAAAAATAAAATAAACTAGAATAAAAATAGACCACGAGAAGATGAACACGAGCTTAAAAGATGATGGAAAAGAGAGGACAGTGAAATATGTGGGCCATGAAAAAAGAAGATGCAACAACTTGTAGATGAAAGCACAAAGGAAAAAATCTATTTCTAAAACAATGTTGAGTAAACCAGGAAGCGTATTAACCCAAGAAATACATGAAATGATTGATACAGTCAAACTTCAGAAAAGAAAAACAAAGAAAAAACCTTGAGATCACGTTGAAGGAATTCTGTTTCTGGTAGACAAAAAGAGAGCCACGTAATTATAATGAGGCATGCAGTCCAAGGGATAAAGCACACTATTTTTTATAGTGCTGAATAAAAGCAATTATCAAA
>NW_026069182.1:11809-12425 GCF_014885135.2 Alexandromys fortis
CACATGAGTAAAGAACTATGGAGATAACTAAGCAGTAGACTAAACACCAGGTCATCATAGAAGAGGACCAGGAGAATATAACACATAACCTATCACAGCAGTAAGTGATTAACTCACTTTCACAAATATATATCCAGGGACATATTTGCACAAGCATGAGCATATACACAACACATACTAAAATGTCAATGTAAACACACAGCTCTCACCTCAATGGAAGAAGGGAGAGTTCATTCTAGAGTCAAATATCTGTGAGTAAAGATGAGACAATTTATGTTAGTACAAATTGCATGTTATAATGTGGAAACAGTTTCATGAAGTTTTTATAGTAACAGAATGAAAAAACTATAGACTCTCCTTAAGTTCACTGGTGATAATATTAAGTAGACTATTATGGTAAAGCAGAGAAACCTCAGGTACAAGCATTAGCAGCTATGTGATGACACACAGTCCTTTGACTGGTTGAAACTTAGAGCTTTGTTAAGGAGACATATTCTGATATATTAAATGTCAGGTCCAACGTCATCTGTTAGTGACAAGGTGTTAGGTAAGTCCAACACAGGGGGCCCAAGGAGTGGCTACTCATGGGCTCAGGAGAACACAAAGGAAATTGTAA
>NW_026069183.1:0-3242 GCF_014885135.2 Alexandromys fortis
AAACCTCTCTAATGTCATTTCCTATATAAATAGTTTAAATGAAACCTTAAGAATCATATGTAAGCAAAAATGACCCAATAGTTAAAAATCCTAAGAAAAATTAATAACTCTGGAAGTATCATCATCCTTGACTTAAGGTCATGCCACAGAGCAATACTAACAAAACCAACACAGCCTTAGCACAAATATAAACATGCAAATCAGTGGAATAGATTAAGAGAAACCAAAGTAAGCCCAACAGTGAAAGCCACCTTCTTTTTAACAACTATACATTGGAGAAAAGATAGTTTCCTCAACAAATGATGATGGGGAAATTGGTTAGCCACATGTAGAAGGACAAAATTAGATCTATAGATTTCACTGTATACAAAAATCAACTAGAACCTCTAAAATTCGCTGGAGGAATACAGCAGGAGAGCGCCTCAAGATGTAGGAATGAGCAAGGGCTTTCTGGAGAGGACACCAAAAGCTCTCAGCAAATAACACCAAGCTGACAAATTGGATTGAATGGAATTTTAAAAAACAAAGGCAACAGTAAGGAGAGATCCCACCTAGTAGATTTAAGTAAAGAGAGATTCCCCCTAGTAGGAGACATCTCTGCCTAATGTACCTCTGACAGAAGGTTAATGGCTCAAATATATGAAGAACTCAAGAACTAAGCATCTAATCTCTAGATGAGCCAGTGTAAGGAGCAGTCAGCTCTCAAAGGGTGGTGACATAAGAATGGTGAGGAAGTACATCAACACACGCAACACCCTTTGCTATCAGAGAAATCCAAATTAATCTACAGCGAGACGTCATCTTACTCCATCAAGAAATCAACTATGGGGGTAGATAGATTGCTCAGTGGTTAAGAACATTGACTGCCCTTGCAGATAGGACTTGAGTTCAGTTCTTAGCACCCAGATGGTAGTTCACAACCATCATAAGTCCAGTTCTAGGGAATCTGATGCCAACCTCCACGGGCACAGCATGCATATGCACACTTACAGACAAACCACAATACAAACTAAACTAAATTAAATAAATCTTGTTTCAAAATATTTTAAAAGAAAAAAACTGCTGAAAAAAGGATATGGAGAAAAGAAAACTCTCACACTGCTGGTAGAAATACACACTGGTCCAACACCATAGAAATCAGTATGGAGGTTGTCCACAAAGCTAAAAGTGGAACTACCATACAGCCCAGCTCTGACCACTTCTTAGTATATTTCTTAAATTCTATAAGTCAACACACCACAGAGATATGTGCATGTCTATGTTCCCTGCTGCACTACTCATGATAATCAAGTTATACATCCATCCTGGGTGTCTATCAACAGAAGAATCTGTGCAGAAAATGTGGTCTCTACGCACAATGAAGTTTTGTTCATCCACAATGAAGAATTATGTCATTTGCTGGAAACTGGATTCAACCGAAGATATCTCATTAAGTGATATAAACCAGACCCAGGAAGATAAATAATTCATGTTTCCTTTATCTATGGGCCATGGAATTCTCTATAGATAAGTAAGAGCACATGTAGATACAGATGGTATAGACATGGGTATAGATGTATACGTGAGAATAAAGCTGAAGAGACTGGGAGAAAGAAGGTTAACAAAAGGTCTAAGGGGGATTGGACACTAAAGAAAGGAACTGGGAGCATGTGGCTATGGCTAAAGGACGTTGACTGTGGCTAAAGGACATTATACTTGAAGGAAAGGTCTTTAAAAAAACCCAGACTGTCTACAATGAATACACACTAATACTAAATAAATATTGTGGCCGTCACCATTGTACTTAAAAAAGAAGGGGAAATATTCATTGAAATGCTAAAAGTTTGCACAGAAATACCTTTATAAATGTGCTGTTATAACGAATATAATGAAAAAATAAGCAGGAGAAAAAAGATGGAAAATAATCAACATGATGAAATAATTTTACTAAACTCACAAGATTAAAAATATCTTTTTTTCCTTTTTCTAAAGTTTCTGCCACACTGTGTACATTTTGTGATGGTTAGAAAGAGTACAGCACCCATAAGCTCAATTATTTGAACAACTGGCTCCCAGCTGGTGTCTCTCTGCGAGGCAGTGCAGCCTTCTTAGAAGAAGCACATCACTGAGGGTTGGCTCTGAGACCTCATAGCTTGGCTCTAAGTTCAGTTTATTCTCGTCTGCTTCCTGCTGTGGTTGAAGATGTGATCTCTCGGTTTCCTGAAACTGTCACTTGGTGTCATGCCTCCCCACTATGATGAGTCCTTATCCTTCTAGAACCATAAGCCGTGTAAACCCTTACTTCTATAAGTTGCCTTGGTCTTTGTATGTTATTACAGCAACATAAAAGTAACTAATAAATTTCTCAGAATAAAAATAAAGTGTATGTATGTACTGAATCTTCTAAATAATACAACTTAGTTTCAGTTAGAAAAAAAAAAAGTTATAACAGAAGCCTTGCCGTTCCAGAGTACTCAAAGAATTTCCCAAATTACAACTGAATGTATGCAGTAGTTACTAAGTCAGCATGCTCTACAGGGCTAGGAATGGAAAGTCCCAGCTTCGAGATTGAAAGCCCTTTATAAAGAAGGTGTACGACTTCAGGCAGCTTGTTTGCAAACATGCCTCAGTCTTCTATCCACGACGGAGTCATAAAACTTTTATATACATGGGAGGAAGAAAAGGAAGGAAAAAAGAAAAAGAAGGAATGTTTCACTTTTTGAGTTGTTTTTTATGTGCACTAAATATTGTAGCAAGTCAGCAGAAAGTTTGGTTTCAAATGCAAACTAAAGTTATTCATTTAGCAAGTGCCAACTCAACACATTAGTCTCTGCTAGGTGATACAGAAAAACAACGAACAAGGCTTGGGCTCTGCTCTACAGAACTGCTAGTAGAGATCTCTAGGAGGCTAATGACTAGTATCATACAGGAGACTCCCTTTGGACAAACAGAAAAGACCATACTATAGAAATGCAGAAGAATGTACAAGTGTGGAAAGGGATTACTCCAATCACAGTATAAATTATTATTATTATTATTTATTATTATTATTATTATTATTATTATCAGTAGTCGTTTGCATGTGTGCTTGCAAGCTTGTGACATGCATAAAGGTGTGTTGTGACAAAGCACGTGGCTAAGGCAAGTTAGGGAAGCATTTATTTGGTCTAAGGGGATACAACTATCCTGGTGGGAAAGTCATGGCTAGAAGGGTGTGAGACAACTGGTAACATTGTGTTTCTTTGTTGTTTTTTTTTTTTTTT
>NW_026069183.1:8228-8967 GCF_014885135.2 Alexandromys fortis
TCTCTCTCTCTCTCTCTCTCTCTCTCTCTCTCTCTCTCTCTCTCTCTCTCTCTCTCTCTCTCTCTCTCTCACCGCACAGCTGAGCTTGGACTTTTTGTTCCAGTTTCAGGGGTTTTCCCCTAATAGTAAATAAAAATACATTTGTTTATCTTTTAGCTAGCCTGGTTATTTCCCGAATCGAGTTAACTTTTACAGGCGACAGCACAGAGTAGGTGATTCCGCTCTTGTCCATATTCCTCACCAGGAAGCACACGATGCAGGCAAGGACTGGGTGGAATACCAGCAGCCTCAGACACTTTGTCTGAAATAGAAGCATCAAAGGTAGGCTCATGGAGGGCTAGAGATTGGACCCAGGGCTTCGTGCATGCCAGGCAGACACTCTACCAACTGAGCTACATCTTTAGCATCGTATACATGCTTGTTCAATTAAGTTATAAAGGTTAATAGTTAATTACTCATTAATATTCCTGAATGGACTATATTAATAGCAATAGAGTGCACCAGGTTATAAGATGAGAACATTGTGAGTGGGCTGCCTTCCGTCACAACGAGGAGAGCATCTGAGAGATTCCTGCAATGTGTTTTACATCAGGAACATTTACTCGTGAGCAGAGGAGTCGTGTGTTGACATGTGTGATTTGTTCAGCGCAACACACTGACACAGATGGGTTTCACTCCTGAATCTGCTTGTTCTTGTAATTTTCTTCTTACTCATCAAAAAAAAAAAAAAAAAAAAAAA
>NW_026069184.1:0-8838 GCF_014885135.2 Alexandromys fortis
AGCTAACCAATAAGAAACTGGAACTAGCCGGGCCAGGCAGTGTTTGAAAGAATACAGTTTCCGTGTAATTATTTCGGGCATAAGCTAGCCATGTGGGCGGCCGGGTGCCGGGGACGCAGCCCTGCCGCTCCTAATTCAACAGTATGTACTTGAGACAATAATGACATCAAGTACCGGAAAGAGGCCGATCATTAGGAATGTCATCGTGCAAATCAGAGATGCTTCTTCTTCAGGCTGCCTGTATTCATTGCCTGTCATGTTTTAAGCGGCTAATGAATTCTCTTTTGATGACTGGGCTCTTCATGTGCCCTTTGATGCTTGAGACAGCAAAAGACAGGATGGAGTCACAGGAAGTTATCTCCTTTACTTCATCTATTGTCATGAGTATCCGTGGCATTGACTCTGAGTCATACAATTTGGTTAGGGAAGCAATTAGGATATTGACAGGAGAATCAATGGATGGAAGTGCGCATGTGCTTATTCCATTACTGGCCCTTCTCAGGGACATGGGGACCTTGGGCGTGGGAAGGAAAACAACAGCTTTAACTCCCAGTGATCCTGAACCATCATTCCCCAAAAGCAACAAGACTCCAAAACACCTCCAAGGTTTCCCAAATTGGCTTGTAGATCTTGAGGGATAAAAGCGTAAACAACATGTATATGAGGGTTGAAAACAGGAGTGTAAGTGATGTTCCTCACACCTTAAAAGATGCTATTCCTCAGGCTTAATGGTACATTTTGCTAAAAAAACAGTCATATCTTTTAAATATTAAGGGAAATGAGTTTATATTCAAACTGATGTCGTTTAAATTCTTATTTTCATAACAACCATTTCCAGTTGTCCTTTATTAAAATTCTAGCCCTACAGAGGTTTGTCCTCATTGAGATTATCCTTCTGTGAAACTATAACTCAACATGGAGACCATTTCCTGTGACAAACTGTCTCAAGTTTTTAACCGCTATGTTTCTTCTGCCTTAACATTTGGCCACACACATTTAAAAGACAGCTAAAACAGTGTAGTTTCACAGGTTTTGTAAATGTTTCAAATAAAAGCGTTAGTGGCGTCAGAGAGGGTCTTGTCCAGGCGTCTTGTTTTATATGAGAGTAATGTGCAACTATGTAGGGAAGAGAGGTCCACCTGAGGTTCCCAGCAATTATCAGGAAGCAGGCCGAGAGTTCAGCTCTCTCCTCTGCCAGCCTGGGGCTACCCGTTTTTCTTCCTGCAATTTCTAGGGGAAAAATTTCTCACCTTCCTCTTACAAGTTAAAGAAATGGTTTTTATTTATATAACGAAACAGTGATAGGTTCTTAGGAATTTGAGAAAAATGTGTAGACTCGGATGCAAAGGGATTGACCACAGTGATTACCCCACATATTACATAAGGAAAAGCAAGGCTCCCTGCTTTTATTAGATGTGGGACTCATGTCTTTCATCTGTATCTTTCCTTCCCACAGCCAATGCTTGGTGCACCTGTGATTAATTGCTCAGTGTTTACCCTCCTTTAAATGCTTGATTTCATCCTCCTCGGCTTTTGTTTATTAAGACAAGCCTCTTCTTCATTGTCTTGTTATTTATATGACCAGGAAGTACTAAAAGCCATGCTGGAATTCATGGCTAATGAGAGAGGCTTTCAAACTTGAGCCCTCCTCCTAAACTGTCCCTTTGTAATCCCTGCCTGACCCAACTCATTCATCATGATAATCCCCAATTTCCTCTCTGAAAGATGAGTAGGCTATTATCTGGAGTGCTCGAAACAGGTCCTCTACCTGGACCTTATCCCACAGTCCTGGCTCCCATCAAGACCATCAAATAATTCAGTGTGATTTGGTTATATTAAACATTAGTCACATAACAGACATTCAATTGTACATAGTTATTTAAAATTTCTCTTTTATTATTTCATTCAATTTAAAGCCACCTTTATCCAGTTTGCTGATTATTCTGTTAATACAGTATGGAGCATTGTTTTAATTTTTTATTTGTTTTTGCTGTTTCATCCGTTGTAGTGAATTGTAAAGCCATCTTGATACTAAGTCACAGTGTTATTATATTTATGAAGCAGGAGCATTCCTGTGCTTTCCTTTTACAATATCATCGGATAAAGATGAAGGCCAGTTCATTTTGAGAATGTTGCACCTGAGAAGTCGATTGAACTCCAGTGGAACAACAAACGTGCAATATTAATATGGGTGACACAAACTGGACTTGATGGCTGGGAAAAATAGAAGATGCGAAGCTGGGAGGGGTCGTGAAGGGGAGTGGAACAGGAGGAGGTGTGCCTTGGGGGGAAAGAGATCAAAATATACTGAAAGCAATTCTCAAAGTATTAATTTAAAAAATCAATAAAAAAGAAGATGAAATACAACCAAAATGATCTTAAATTACCATTCTCCTCCTTGGGAAAATGTTTTGGTGTCCCCCATGCCCCCTCTCCACAGAAATATATGCACACAGACACACACAGGTACAGACACACACACACACACAGATAGAGAGAAGGAGAGAGAGAGAGAAGCAGACACACACATGTAGACACAGACACAAATGCGTACACACACACACACACGTGCATACTCACACACATCAGAAAGCTTCAGAGGTTTATCTCATTGTTCCCTTATAACTAGATGATAATAAAGATAATAGTAATAGACGGATTGTATTTTTTTCTTACACATTGACTATTATTCTAAGTATTTCATGTGGTTAGGGTTTAGACAGACAGTGTCCTCCATTAGGATCCTGGGCTGAAGGCTTGGTGTCTGCTGGTGTCCTTACTGAGCAGTGATATTATCGTGAAGGCTGTGAGCTAAGGAACTGATTAACCCCCTGGTGGTTGTAAGTGTTGGTGAATCCAAAGCCCAGGTACAGCCTAGGAGGGAGCATCTTGGCCCACTCCTTCCTGCTTCCTCTGGCTCTCATTTTCTCTTACAATGGCTGCTGCTCTTGTAATACTGTCTTGCCACAGATCCCAGAACAATGGAGCCAGCCACCCTCAGACTGAGCCCTTGACACCCCTCCGTTAAGTTGTTCTAAAATGTGCTGTCATAGATACAGAAACTATACCCGCTCACTGCCACCAAGTCGGTGAAGTCATAGTAAAGGCTGAAGCACAGAGAGAAAGTCAATGACCCTGGTGACAAGTGGACAGAAGTGACATCATCATAGATAGATGAGGAAAGACCGGGCTCATGCTGACAATAGGCGAAGCTGGGAATTTAGCGATCAGCATTCGCTATATTCCTGTCTCTGCGCAGTCCGTGGGCGTCCTCTATATTGCTGTCTCTGCGCAGTCCGTGGGCGTTCCCTATATTCCTGTCTCTGCGCAGTCCATGGGCATTCGCTGTATTCCTGTCTCTACGCAGTCCGTGGGCATTCGCTATATTGCTGGCTTTATGCTTACCTATCCTTCGAATTTTCCCTGAAATGTTTGGAAGGTGAAGAGCCGCCCACCAGACAGCAGGCCTGGATGGAGAACCCTGAAGAGAATGAGCCGGGGAGTTTGCCTTCTGTGTAACTGAACGGCTTGGTTGTGATGAATGGGTGTCTAAAGGGCATACCCATTAACCTTGCTCAATCTCACCCCTTGTTGGATCACTTCTGTCTGAAAAAAAAAATGAAAGTAACAACTATATTTTTTCCTCGCTCCTTCTCATGGGAACAGTGTCAACTTAAAAGTTGTGCCTTCAAAGGGGCGTTAAATGAACATGCATCAAGTGATTTTCTTTGTGGTACCAGGACAGACAGCTGAGGTGCCTGTTTGACTTATCAAAACAGGCATCCAGGTTCCTGCAGCATCCCTCATTCCCTACTTGTTAGGGGGTGTGACTGGTTTACCCCTCTGCCCTCCACCCCGAACTCTCCAGCCCAGGAACTGGGCTGCCCTTCCCCCAGAGGTTCTTCTTTGCATAATCCAGACATTTTGTTTCCTGTCACTTTTGACTTTTAGCCTCCCGGCTGCTGCATCTAGTTCCCCTCTCTTCCTTCTCCCTTCCTCTCCCCTTCCCACATGGCCCAGTGCAGTCTGGTTCTGTCCACTCTGGACTCTCCCAGATGTCCCTGCCTCTGGCTATACTTTCCCACAGGTCTACAATAAACTTCCTCCTCCACCACACCTAGGAGCTGTCATTGTCTCCCCCACCCCCATTATCAGCTTAATAATCTGAAGAAAAATTTCCACGCGTCAGACTTCTGTGACTTAAGTGACTTGAAGTTATTGTGAACTATTACAAAATTGGTGTAAGTGTGTCTGGGGGGTACATATGCGTATGCACATGCATGTACAGGCATGCTTGCACATGTAGGTGCACGTGGAGTCCAGAGGCTGGCACTGGGATATTATCAATCTCTTTCCATCTAATTCTGAGACAAGGTGTCATTAAACCCAAAGCTCTCCATTTTAGGAAGACTGGAGGGTCAGTGAGCCCCTGAGCTCCACCTGTCTCCCTTTCTCAGTGCTGCGGTTACAGGTGTTGCCACGCCTGTTTTTCATGTGAGTGACGGAGATCTAAACTCGGGCTCTCGTGTGTGCACAGAAATCACTTTGCTGTCTAGACCGTCCCCCCAGGCACCTGAATGATGCTGACCGCAGTTCCTATGTGTAAGAGCACTGTATCTAGGAATGTGGAAAAGGCAGTAAAGCCATCCGCATTGCTCTATTGTCTGCCATGTAGTCTTCCCGACAGTTTCTAGATGCTGTCTTTAATGGGCTGTTTCCTTGGTGTAGCGACCTTTCTCTGAAACTCCTGAGTCTGAAAAATCAGATCCCATCAATTAGGGCCTTTCCTGATCATTACAAGAGCATTAGAAAGGGATAAATGAGTGGGCCGGCGTCATAAGAAATCTTCTCAAGAAGCATGTGAGAACCTGCGAAACCCAGCCGCTGCGCTGAGCTGGGGTACTTCAAACTCACCTTTGTTCTTTCCAAATTGCACCTTTCGTGTTTTGATCTTTTGTGTACTTGAACTTCAAAGACTGACTTAATATTGGAGGCCCTGGCAACGCTCTGAACTTTATAATGTAGGAATTGTGCTAACGGCTGTGCAGCATCTTATTCTTGAAAGGCTTTTAGGATTATGACATTTTTCTTTTATTAAGATATCAATTTTCATGGATGCATATAGGACACAGGCAGCTATAGAATGACATCCACTCTGAAGATTATTCAGTGGAAGAGAAGCGTTTATGAGCATGTTAGGTTTTGAATATGGGAGCATTAGAGTGAGAATTGGATTCAGCCACAATTCTCCTGCTTTCCCCCAGGGCTCCACGGCCTGTGCCTTTAGAAAGGACGAGCGATTAATTCTTTGAGCCTCTCTGTGAGTCCTGACCTCCTCGATAGTCACTTCTTACCCCAAATTACAGAGTATTCCCACTACATTCATTAAAGCTTCCCCCTTCCCCATTCTTGTCTGATTGCTTCCCCACCTAAAACTAACGGATCTTGTGGAAGTCCCGTTAGTAAAACCAACCATATGCCAGAATGTCCAGTAATCTCAACCAAATGCAGCCTTAAGATCAGAGACTGGAAATCTAGCAGTGACCATGAAATATTACCAAGTTAAAGGACTGATCTATAGCAGAAATGGACACTCTAACACGGAGATAAAGCATGCGCATGATGACAATGTTGTCTCTTGGCTTGTGCTGCTCCCCTTTCTAGTCCACAATCCATCAGGGACAAGCTGGTGCCTGAATAGCGATAAGCGAGCGCACTGCTTCCTTCATTGAAAGGGTTTCCCTGGGGCTAGAGCGATGGCTTAGTGGTTAAGAGCGCTGGATGCGCTTCCAGAGGACTCAGGTTCAGCTCCCACACGGATGCTTGCACCCATCTGCAACTCTAGCTCCAGGAAATCTGACCCTCTCTTCTGACCTAGGTCGACACCAGGCACCCAAATGATGCACCAACATACATGCCTGTGAAATATACACGTTTAAAAGAAAAGCGAAGAACTCTTTCAAAGAAAGAGATTGATCTAGTAGTAGATTGTAGAGTGTGCCCCCTGACACAGGTGATGTTCAGGCTCCATATCCAGCTGTGTGTTTCTGAGGAGGTTCTTATCTGTCTGCATATTAGGGGCGAGCAGTATGGGAAGGAGCACCCAGTCCTCTGAGCTCACTAGGAGTTGCCTAGGTTTAGAACACATTCTCAGCCTCCTTAGGAGCAGACAAAGGCTGTAAATGAGGGTACACATGGAAAGACTGCTGCTTACGGTTGGAGGCTTTGAAGAGGCTGGCTTCCCAGTGGATGCTGGGAGCTGCCCGGACACTGGCGGGAAGGTGGAACAGAGCCACACCAAGGCCATTCTCTTAACCACACTAGGTGTATCCCATCCTCTGCTCCTGCAGCAGGAAGTCACTAGGATGTGACTGGTATCTATTTAAACTCAAGAGAACACAGTCCCCCAGATAGTATGCAGATGGAGTTCCCAGGGACCTTGTTTAAAATGGAGGCTGTGCTTTAGCAAATCTGGGGCAAATCCTTGTTCTGCTTTGTTTTGCTTTCCAGGGCCAGGTGTGGTACCTAGCTAGCTTCTCTTGTGTACCAGGCAAGGACTGGGCTGCATGGCTGTGCTTCCAGCCTAAGTTTCTACTTTTCTAACAAACTTCCGGGTATCTGAAGTGTTACTGGTCTGTGGATCACTCTGAGAAAAGCAGTGGCGTTCACAATGAGTTGAGAACATCACCGGGGCCAAAAGTACTTCAGTCATTTTAAGAACATTCTTTTTCTGTTTTTAGGGATGTAAACAAAAGATTCTGCACTCGATAATGTATTGAAGAGCATTGTATTCAGTGGCATTAATGGAGTCAACGGAGTATTTATAGCACTTTTATGGGCTTGATATTTTCAATGTGCACAGCTATTAATTATGATTTTTAGCGGTGTGTGGGTAATGCTGGGCACAGCGGCGGTGTGGTAATGAAAGAGCCGACGTTTCCACAGCGTTGCTTAAAGGTCCAACAGATGGTTCCAAAACCCTCTGCTTCTAAATATAAGCAAGTCTTTTAGGATCAGTGAAATGGCTCATCGGGTTAAAGGGGATTGCCACCGATGCTAATTCCTTGAGTTTGGTCTCTGGGCCTCACAAAGGACAAAAAAAGAAGTCATGCTTTCTCCCCCCCCCCATCCTCTGACCTCCACCGCACATGTTCCCACATACAAATACAAAATGAACAAACATATCACAAAGAGGCAACTCTTTCCATTAGTTCCAAGTTGCACTTGTTTGTACAGATTAGAAGCTTAATGTAAGATGTCTACCCAAGTCATTTTCCACTTAGTACATTGCATATTGATTCACCCTTGCTATTTTCCTCTGTCCAACTGCCAACACAGTTAATAAACAAATTCTCAAAAGTGATGGAAGAGGGACTAGGAATATGGTCCAGTGCATAAAGAACTTGCCATACAAGGTTGAAGACCTGAGTTCAAATCCCCAGAACCCAGGCAGCACTTGGTATAACAGCATGTATCTATAATCCTAGGGTTCCTGTGCCTGTGGCAGGAGAATTTCTGAAAGACCAATTCCTGACTCGGGCATGTGTAGCAGCAAACAACAGACTCTGTCTCATACGGGAGGACTGGAAGGATTGCAGACAGGCCTCTTTCTGACGTCCGTGTGCGCACACATGGAAGGGGTGGTCAGGGAACTTTACAACTTTCTATGAATTTAGTCTTCTCTGAGTCTCGCCAACTTGGAGAGAAATCTCCGCAATGAAAGCAGTGACTGAGAAGCAGCCAGGAATGCAGGAAGTAGTGAGCTAATGCCATGATACAAAGAAACCACTCCATCCTCACAGAGATGTCAATAAACATCCCAGGAAATTGGATTAGCAGGGAGGAGCTAAGATTAGTTTCCCCATTAATCATGGCGTGTGGGGACGTTCAGAAAGGCGGGAACTCATGATTCATTCATTCAGCACAACAAGGGCATGGCACTGGGACCAGTTCCACGGTGCAGTCCCTGTCTCCTAGAACCACTCAATAACGCTCCTTCGGATGAACTTGAGACAACTCCTTTATTAAGGAAAAGGGGGGGGGAGGTGCAAGAATGGGGAGGAAGCAGACCTTGCCCTCACCCAGTCCAGATGGATCACTAAGTTAGATAACATAACATGTAACTTCTATTTGTTCCATGTCTGAGCTCTGCTCTCCCTGAGTTCGCATGGAAGACTTTAGAAGTCTCAGGGTCAGTTCTTTATCACATAGAGCATAGCTGTCTGTCTTTGTAGTGGTTACCTGATGATGACTTTTGACTCTCTTATCTCTAAGTAAAAGGAAGAAGGATTTGTGCTTTTCCCCATAGCAGCTCTATTACTGTTCAAGGCTGGCTGTCATACAACAGCAGAGACGCCAAATTAAACACTCAGTTCCTTTTTGTAAGGGCTCTGTGTGTGTGTGCGCGCGCGTGCACGTGCATGCACACACACACACTTTAATTTTATGATCAAGATAATGTATGATAAATGCATGTCACCATATGAAATCCCTGATTTCTATAAGAGAAGGCAGAGTGAGGAAAGACATAGGAGCTAGGAACAATTTGGAACTATGAATTTTATCTGCTTTTTCTTGGGCAATCTGCTGATTAACCCTAATATAGCAGAAGGGCTATTTATAGCATTTTCTGTTTTGTCAGCTAGGCATGAGAGCAAGAGCAAACTTCCATTATTTGTAGATTTCCCAATTTTTTTTTTGAGTATTTTCATGTGAACTGTGCATGGGGAGCTAATTTGGCTTCTCTCTCTCTCTCTCTCTCTCTCTCTCTCTCTCTCTCTCTCTCCTCCCTCCCTCTCAGCCTTATGCATATAGGCAAATGAAGCACATCTCAGCGTC
>NW_026069185.1:0-8836 GCF_014885135.2 Alexandromys fortis
AGCTAACCAATAAGAAACTGGAACTAGCCGGGCCAGGCAGTGTTTGAAAGAATACAGTTTCCGTGTAATTATTTCGGGCATAAGCTAGCCATGTGGGCGGCCGGGTGCCGGGGACGCAGCCCTGCCGCTCCTAATTCAACAGTATGTACTTGAGACAATAATGACATCAAGTACCGGAAAGAGGCCGATCATTAGGAATGTCATCGTGCAAATCAGAGATGCTTCTTCTTCAGGCTGCCTGTATTCATTGCCTGTCATGTTTTAAGCGGCTAATGAATTCTCTTTTGATGACTGGGCTCTTCATGTGCCCTTTGATGCTTGAGACAGCAAAAGACAGGATGGAGTCACAGGAAGTTATCTCCTTTACTTCATCTATTGTCATGAGTATCCGTGGCATTGACTCTGAGTCATACAATTTGGTTAGGGAAGCAATTAGGATATTGACAGGAGAATCAATGGATGGAAGTGCGCATGTGCTTATTCCATTACTGGCCCTTCTCAGGGACATGGGGACCTTGGGCGTGGGAAGGAAAACAACAGCTTTAACTCCCAGTGATCCTGAACCATCATTCCCCAAAAGCAACAAGACTCCAAAACACCTCCAAGGTTTCCCAAATTGGCTTGTAGATCTTGAGGGATAAAAGCGTAAACAACATGTATATGAGGGTTGAAAACAGGAGTGTAAGTGATGTTCCTCACACCTTAAAAGATGCTATTCCTCAGGCTTAATGGTACATTTTGCTAAAAAAACAGTCATATCTTTTAAATATTAAGGGAAATGAGTTTATATTCAAACTGATGTCGTTTAAATTCTTATTTTCATAACAACCATTTCCAGTTGTCCTTTATTAAAATTCTAGCCCTACAGAGGTTTGTCCTCATTGAGATTATCCTTCTGTGAAACTATAACTCAACATGGAGACCATTTCCTGTGACAAACTGTCTCAAGTTTTTAACCGCTATGTTTCTTCTGCCTTAACATTTGGCCACACACATTTAAAAGACAGCTAAAACAGTGTAGTTTCACAGGTTTTGTAAATGTTTCAAATAAAAGCGTTAGTGGCGTCAGAGAGGGTCTTGTCCAGGCGTCTTGTTTTATATGAGAGTAATGTGCAACTATGTAGGGAAGAGAGGTCCACCTGAGGTTCCCAGCAATTATCAGGAAGCAGGCCGAGAGTTCAGCTCTCTCCTCTGCCAGCCTGGGGCTACCCGTTTTTCTTCCTGCAATTTCTAGGGGAAAAATTTCTCACCTTCCTCTTACAAGTTAAAGAAATGGTTTTTATTTATATAACGAAACAGTGATAGGTTCTTAGGAATTTGAGAAAAATGTGTAGACTCGGATGCAAAGGGATTGACCACAGTGATTACCCCACATATTACATAAGGAAAAGCAAGGCTCCCTGCTTTTATTAGATGTGGGACTCATGTCTTTCATCTGTATCTTTCCTTCCCACAGCCAATGCTTGGTGCACCTGTGATTAATTGCTCAGTGTTTACCCTCCTTTAAATGCTTGATTTCATCCTCCTCGGCTTTTGTTTATTAAGACAAGCCTCTTCTTCATTGTCTTGTTATTTATATGACCAGGAAGTACTAAAAGCCATGCTGGAATTCATGGCTAATGAGAGAGGCTTTCAAACTTGAGCCCTCCTCCTAAACTGTCCCTTTGTAATCCCTGCCTGACCCAACTCATTCATCATGATAATCCCCAATTTCCTCTCTGAAAGATGAGTAGGCTATTATCTGGAGTGCTCGAAACAGGTCCTCTACCTGGACCTTATCCCACAGTCCTGGCTCCCATCAAGACCATCAAATAATTCAGTGTGATTTGGTTATATTAAACATTAGTCACATAACAGACATTCAATTGTACATAGTTATTTAAAATTTCTCTTTTATTATTTCATTCAATTTAAAGCCACCTTTATCCAGTTTGCTGATTATTCTGTTAATACAGTATGGAGCATTGTTTTAATTTTTTATTTGTTTTTGCTGTTTCATCCGTTGTAGTGAATTGTAAAGCCATCTTGATACTAAGTCACAGTGTTATTATATTTATGAAGCAGGAGCATTCCTGTGCTTTCCTTTTACAATATCATCGGATAAAGATGAAGGCCAGTTCATTTTGAGAATGTTGCACCTGAGAAGTCGATTGAACTCCAGTGGAACAACAAACGTGCAATATTAATATGGGTGACACAAACTGGACTTGATGGCTGGGAAAAATAGAAGATGCGAAGCTGGGAGGGGTCGTGAAGGGGAGTGGAACAGGAGGAGGTGTGCCTTGGGGGGAAAGAGATCAAAATATACTGAAAGCAATTCTCAAAGTATTAATTTAAAAAATCAATAAAAAAGAAGATGAAATACAACCAAAATGATCTTAAATTACCATTCTCCTCCTTGGGAAAATGTTTTGGTGTCCCCCATGCCCCCTCTCCACAGAAATATATGCACACAGACACACACAGGTACAGACACACACACACACACAGATAGAGAGAAGGAGAGAGAGAGAGAAGCAGACACACACATGTAGACACAGACACAAATGCGTACACACACACACACACGTGCATACTCACACACATCAGAAAGCTTCAGAGGTTTATCTCATTGTTCCCTTATAACTAGATGATAATAAAGATAATAGTAATAGACGGATTGTATTTTTTTCTTACACATTGACTATTATTCTAAGTATTTCATGTGGTTAGGGTTTAGACAGACAGTGTCCTCCATTAGGATCCTGGGCTGAAGGCTTGGTGTCTGCTGGTGTCCTTACTGAGCAGTGATATTATCGTGAAGGCTGTGAGCTAAGGAACTGATTAACCCCCTGGTGGTTGTAAGTGTTGGTGAATCCAAAGCCCAGGTACAGCCTAGGAGGGAGCATCTTGGCCCACTCCTTCCTGCTTCCTCTGGCTCTCATTTTCTCTTACAATGGCTGCTGCTCTTGTAATACTGTCTTGCCACAGATCCCAGAACAATGGAGCCAGCCACCCTCAGACTGAGCCCTTGACACCCCTCCGTTAAGTTGTTCTAAAATGTGCTGTCATAGATACAGAAACTATACCCGCTCACTGCCACCAAGTCGGTGAAGTCATAGTAAAGGCTGAAGCACAGAGAGAAAGTCAATGACCCTGGTGACAAGTGGACAGAAGTGACATCATCATAGATAGATGAGGAAAGACCGGGCTCATGCTGACAATAGGCGAAGCTGGGAATTTAGCGATCAGCATTCGCTATATTCCTGTCTCTGCGCAGTCCGTGGGCGTCCTCTATATTGCTGTCTCTGCGCAGTCCGTGGGCGTTCCCTATATTCCTGTCTCTGCGCAGTCCATGGGCATTCGCTGTATTCCTGTCTCTACGCAGTCCGTGGGCATTCGCTATATTGCTGGCTTTATGCTTACCTATCCTTCGAATTTTCCCTGAAATGTTTGGAAGGTGAAGAGCCGCCCACCAGACAGCAGGCCTGGATGGAGAACCCTGAAGAGAATGAGCCGGGGAGTTTGCCTTCTGTGTAACTGAACGGCTTGGTTGTGATGAATGGGTGTCTAAAGGGCATACCCATTAACCTTGCTCAATCTCACCCCTTGTTGGATCACTTCTGTCTGAAAAAAAAAATGAAAGTAACAACTATATTTTTTCCTCGCTCCTTCTCATGGGAACAGTGTCAACTTAAAAGTTGTGCCTTCAAAGGGGCGTTAAATGAACATGCATCAAGTGATTTTCTTTGTGGTACCAGGACAGACAGCTGAGGTGCCTGTTTGACTTATCAAAACAGGCATCCAGGTTCCTGCAGCATCCCTCATTCCCTACTTGTTAGGGGGTGTGACTGGTTTACCCCTCTGCCCTCCACCCCGAACTCTCCAGCCCAGGAACTGGGCTGCCCTTCCCCCAGAGGTTCTTCTTTGCATAATCCAGACATTTTGTTTCCTGTCACTTTTGACTTTTAGCCTCCCGGCTGCTGCATCTAGTTCCCCTCTCTTCCTTCTCCCTTCCTCTCCCCTTCCCACATGGCCCAGTGCAGTCTGGTTCTGTCCACTCTGGACTCTCCCAGATGTCCCTGCCTCTGGCTATACTTTCCCACAGGTCTACAATAAACTTCCTCCTCCACCACACCTAGGAGCTGTCATTGTCTCCCCCACCCCCATTATCAGCTTAATAATCTGAAGAAAAATTTCCACGCGTCAGACTTCTGTGACTTAAGTGACTTGAAGTTATTGTGAACTATTACAAAATTGGTGTAAGTGTGTCTGGGGGGTACATATGCGTATGCACATGCATGTACAGGCATGCTTGCACATGTAGGTGCACGTGGAGTCCAGAGGCTGGCACTGGGATATTATCAATCTCTTTCCATCTAATTCTGAGACAAGGTGTCATTAAACCCAAAGCTCTCCATTTTAGGAAGACTGGAGGGTCAGTGAGCCCCTGAGCTCCACCTGTCTCCCTTTCTCAGTGCTGCGGTTACAGGTGTTGCCACGCCTGTTTTTCATGTGAGTGACGGAGATCTAAACTCGGGCTCTCGTGTGTGCACAGAAATCACTTTGCTGTCTAGACCGTCCCCCCAGGCACCTGAATGATGCTGACCGCAGTTCCTATGTGTAAGAGCACTGTATCTAGGAATGTGGAAAAGGCAGTAAAGCCATCCGCATTGCTCTATTGTCTGCCATGTAGTCTTCCCGACAGTTTCTAGATGCTGTCTTTAATGGGCTGTTTCCTTGGTGTAGCGACCTTTCTCTGAAACTCCTGAGTCTGAAAAATCAGATCCCATCAATTAGGGCCTTTCCTGATCATTACAAGAGCATTAGAAAGGGATAAATGAGTGGGCCGGCGTCATAAGAAATCTTCTCAAGAAGCATGTGAGAACCTGCGAAACCCAGCCGCTGCGCTGAGCTGGGGTACTTCAAACTCACCTTTGTTCTTTCCAAATTGCACCTTTCGTGTTTTGATCTTTTGTGTACTTGAACTTCAAAGACTGACTTAATATTGGAGGCCCTGGCAACGCTCTGAACTTTATAATGTAGGAATTGTGCTAACGGCTGTGCAGCATCTTATTCTTGAAAGGCTTTTAGGATTATGACATTTTTCTTTTATTAAGATATCAATTTTCATGGATGCATATAGGACACAGGCAGCTATAGAATGACATCCACTCTGAAGATTATTCAGTGGAAGAGAAGCGTTTATGAGCATGTTAGGTTTTGAATATGGGAGCATTAGAGTGAGAATTGGATTCAGCCACAATTCTCCTGCTTTCCCCCAGGGCTCCACGGCCTGTGCCTTTAGAAAGGACGAGCGATTAATTCTTTGAGCCTCTCTGTGAGTCCTGACCTCCTCGATAGTCACTTCTTACCCCAAATTACAGAGTATTCCCACTACATTCATTAAAGCTTCCCCCTTCCCCATTCTTGTCTGATTGCTTCCCCACCTAAAACTAACGGATCTTGTGGAAGTCCCGTTAGTAAAACCAACCATATGCCAGAATGTCCAGTAATCTCAACCAAATGCAGCCTTAAGATCAGAGACTGGAAATCTAGCAGTGACCATGAAATATTACCAAGTTAAAGGACTGATCTATAGCAGAAATGGACACTCTAACACGGAGATAAAGCATGCGCATGATGACAATGTTGTCTCTTGGCTTGTGCTGCTCCCCTTTCTAGTCCACAATCCATCAGGGACAAGCTGGTGCCTGAATAGCGATAAGCGAGCGCACTGCTTCCTTCATTGAAAGGGTTTCCCTGGGGCTAGAGCGATGGCTTAGTGGTTAAGAGCGCTGGATGCGCTTCCAGAGGACTCAGGTTCAGCTCCCACACGGATGCTTGCACCCATCTGCAACTCTAGCTCCAGGAAATCTGACCCTCTCTTCTGACCTAGGTCGACACCAGGCACCCAAATGATGCACCAACATACATGCCTGTGAAATATACACGTTTAAAAGAAAAGCGAAGAACTCTTTCAAAGAAAGAGATTGATCTAGTAGTAGATTGTAGAGTGTGCCCCCTGACACAGGTGATGTTCAGGCTCCATATCCAGCTGTGTGTTTCTGAGGAGGTTCTTATCTGTCTGCATATTAGGGGCGAGCAGTATGGGAAGGAGCACCCAGTCCTCTGAGCTCACTAGGAGTTGCCTAGGTTTAGAACACATTCTCAGCCTCCTTAGGAGCAGACAAAGGCTGTAAATGAGGGTACACATGGAAAGACTGCTGCTTACGGTTGGAGGCTTTGAAGAGGCTGGCTTCCCAGTGGATGCTGGGAGCTGCCCGGACACTGGCGGGAAGGTGGAACAGAGCCACACCAAGGCCATTCTCTTAACCACACTAGGTGTATCCCATCCTCTGCTCCTGCAGCAGGAAGTCACTAGGATGTGACTGGTATCTATTTAAACTCAAGAGAACACAGTCCCCCAGATAGTATGCAGATGGAGTTCCCAGGGACCTTGTTTAAAATGGAGGCTGTGCTTTAGCAAATCTGGGGCAAATCCTTGTTCTGCTTTGTTTTGCTTTCCAGGGCCAGGTGTGGTACCTAGCTAGCTTCTCTTGTGTACCAGGCAAGGACTGGGCTGCATGGCTGTGCTTCCAGCCTAAGTTTCTACTTTTCTAACAAACTTCCGGGTATCTGAAGTGTTACTGGTCTGTGGATCACTCTGAGAAAAGCAGTGGCGTTCACAATGAGTTGAGAACATCACCGGGGCCAAAAGTACTTCAGTCATTTTAAGAACATTCTTTTTCTGTTTTTAGGGATGTAAACAAAAGATTCTGCACTCGATAATGTATTGAAGAGCATTGTATTCAGTGGCATTAATGGAGTCAACGGAGTATTTATAGCACTTTTATGGGCTTGATATTTTCAATGTGCACAGCTATTAATTATGATTTTTAGCGGTGTGTGGGTAATGCTGGGCACAGCGGCGGTGTGGTAATGAAAGAGCCGACGTTTCCACAGCGTTGCTTAAAGGTCCAACAGATGGTTCCAAAACCCTCTGCTTCTAAATATAAGCAAGTCTTTTAGGATCAGTGAAATGGCTCATCGGGTTAAAGGGGATTGCCACCGATGCTAATTCCTTGAGTTTGGTCTCTGGGCCTCACAAAGGACAAAAAAAGAAGTCATGCTTTCTCCCCCCCCCCATCCTCTGACCTCCACCGCACATGTTCCCACATACAAATACAAAATGAACAAACATATCACAAAGAGGCAACTCTTTCCATTAGTTCCAAGTTGCACTTGTTTGTACAGATTAGAAGCTTAATGTAAGATGTCTACCCAAGTCATTTTCCACTTAGTACATTGCATATTGATTCACCCTTGCTATTTTCCTCTGTCCAACTGCCAACACAGTTAATAAACAAATTCTCAAAAGTGATGGAAGAGGGACTAGGAATATGGTCCAGTGCATAAAGAACTTGCCATACAAGGTTGAAGACCTGAGTTCAAATCCCCAGAACCCAGGCAGCACTTGGTATAACAGCATGTATCTATAATCCTAGGGTTCCTGTGCCTGTGGCAGGAGAATTTCTGAAAGACCAATTCCTGACTCGGGCATGTGTAGCAGCAAACAACAGACTCTGTCTCATACGGGAGGACTGGAAGGATTGCAGACAGGCCTCTTTCTGACGTCCGTGTGCGCACACATGGAAGGGGTGGTCAGGGAACTTTACAACTTTCTATGAATTTAGTCTTCTCTGAGTCTCGCCAACTTGGAGAGAAATCTCCGCAATGAAAGCAGTGACTGAGAAGCAGCCAGGAATGCAGGAAGTAGTGAGCTAATGCCATGATACAAAGAAACCACTCCATCCTCACAGAGATGTCAATAAACATCCCAGGAAATTGGATTAGCAGGGAGGAGCTAAGATTAGTTTCCCCATTAATCATGGCGTGTGGGGACGTTCAGAAAGGCGGGAACTCATGATTCATTCATTCAGCACAACAAGGGCATGGCACTGGGACCAGTTCCACGGTGCAGTCCCTGTCTCCTAGAACCACTCAATAACGCTCCTTCGGATGAACTTGAGACAACTCCTTTATTAAGGAAAAGGGGGGGGGAGGTGCAAGAATGGGGAGGAAGCAGACCTTGCCCTCACCCAGTCCAGATGGATCACTAAGTTAGATAACATAACATGTAACTTCTATTTGTTCCATGTCTGAGCTCTGCTCTCCCTGAGTTCGCATGGAAGACTTTAGAAGTCTCAGGGTCAGTTCTTTATCACATAGAGCATAGCTGTCTGTCTTTGTAGTGGTTACCTGATGATGACTTTTGACTCTCTTATCTCTAAGTAAAAGGAAGAAGGATTTGTGCTTTTCCCCATAGCAGCTCTATTACTGTTCAAGGCTGGCTGTCATACAACAGCAGAGACGCCAAATTAAACACTCAGTTCCTTTTTGTAAGGGCTCTGTGTGTGTGTGCGCGCGCGTGCACGTGCATGCACACACACACACTTTAATTTTATGATCAAGATAATGTATGATAAATGCATGTCACCATATGAAATCCCTGATTTCTATAAGAGAAGGCAGAGTGAGGAAAGACATAGGAGCTAGGAACAATTTGGAACTATGAATTTTATCTGCTTTTTCTTGGGCAATCTGCTGATTAACCCTAATATAGCAGAAGGGCTATTTATAGCATTTTCTGTTTTGTCAGCTAGGCATGAGAGCAAGAGCAAACTTCCATTATTTGTAGATTTCCCAATTTTTTTTTTGAGTATTTTCATGTGAACTGTGCATGGGGAGCTAATTTGGCTTCTCTCTCTCTCTCTCTCTCTCTCTCTCTCTCTCTCTCTCTCCTCCCTCCCTCTCAGCCTTATGCATATAGGCAAATGAAGCACATCTCAGCGTC
>NW_026069186.1:0-2910 GCF_014885135.2 Alexandromys fortis
TAAAAACATTTAATTAGGGCGGCTCGCTTACAGTCACGGAGGTTTAGTGCAATATCATCACAGAGGAGAGCATGGCGGCATGTAGGCAGACATGGTGCCGGAGAAGTAGCTGAGCATCCTACATCTTGCAGAGAACAGGAAGTCAACAGAGACGCTGGGTGGTATCCTGAGACAGGACACCTCAAAGTTTGCCCCCACAATGGCACACTTCCTATAACAGGGCCATCCCCACTCCAACAAAGCTGCAGCTCCTAATAGTGCTACTCCCCACGAGATTATGGGGGCCGATTCCATTCAAACTACCTTAAGGAGATAGGCACAGATGTCACGGGATTATAGGAGAAATACCGGTGGAGGAAGGCCTTTGAATGTTGAGGGATGAAAGAAAGAGAAGAAAATCGTGAAAAATCAAGGTGGATATCGGAAAGAGGCAGACAGTGGGTCTACCGGGAGAAGAGAGTTCCTGCAGCCTATAGCCTACATGCTGGAGACCCTGAGGAACTCTGGAGAGAGCGCCTGCCTTCACTCCAGGCTTCTCCTCAACCCCCCCATTTCCCTCGCTGGCGATTAACTGTAGGTCTTCTGACTTCCTTGATTATGTCTGTATTGGCCACAGATGGGGGCCAAAATGAGAACACAAACATTCATCGGAACCAGACGGAGTAAGCCAGGATGCCAGGGGACTCCAAATCTCATCACTGTTGTGTACAGCTGCACAGCAGTGACACGGCAGGGCTGGGGTAGACACATCCAGGCAAAGCCCATTGTATGGAAAGGAAATGGCTGGAGAAGTGAGGCGCTGGTCTAAGTTTAGTTGCTTGAAGGAATCCTGCTGAGAGTCAGCTGGGGTGGCATAGACAGAGCTCAAAGAATCCTACTGGGACCTTACCTGATGGGGGAGGAGAATCCCAACTCCAGTGCGGTTGCTGGTGTATAATTTATCATACAGCGTTGGAGGCAGGCAGGCTGTGCTCACGAGCTAGAAAATGCAATGTTGACCAAACTGGCCGCCTGTGGCCACAGTAGCAGACAAGGCTACAACCCTGTGGGCTGAAAGAGCTCGGAGCTGGGATCTGCGTTCCAAGTCACCACCATCTCTCTTCTTCTTCTGAACAAGGAATCCAGTCAAACGCTAAGACAGTCCAGGCCCAGGGACCCAAGAGACCACTGGGGAGTAGAAGGGCAGGAAGGCCTAGTGGGATTCCTAGCCCCTGTGGCTCCTTATTCTTTGTCTTAATATTCCTGAGACACTCCCAGTTTATTGGAAGCTAAGTAAACTACGTATTGACCCATGTATCATCAGAAGCCCACAGCCCTTTATTTTGATATGTCTGATCTCAGACCATTCCACTGGACTGAGAATCCACTCCTCCGTCCACAGGAAACGCCAGAGTGGTCTCTGTGGATGAACTAAAAGAAGAACAGCTGGCTTCTCTTTTATTATAATTTCAAAGGTTGCAAAGTTTTGAACGGTTGCAAAACTGGTCTTAAAATTTTTATTGTCTTCATATTCATAAAGTCAATGTCAGTAATGATAAAAACTTTAAATCTCTCATTACTATACTCCCGAGGAATCACTTCAAGGAGCTAGCTTATGCCCTGAATACAATATAAAAGAATTATGGGCCTGCTGACAAACCCAATCTGCTTATTTAAAATGTCAAAAGATCTGGAAGTTTCATACAAGTCCAGAATTTACTAAGAAATAAGACACATACAGTAGATTTTTCATCAACCCCCATATAGATGCTTTCAAATCTCCCTCAGTTCCAATTTGTATCGTAGTTTTTCCCACAGACATTGACCCTTTCTATGTACTTGTGGGGTATTCAAAAGCTTGGGCAGGGTTGAGACCACGCAAGCAGCATTTCCGCAGGATGTAGATGCATTCAAAACAGCCTCGGGAGAAGTACAGGGATGAGCAGAGGCGGCCCCAAGTTTCCCTCACAACTGCAGCTGACTGACAGCTAGATCGTCCCACCCCTTCCCTCCTTAAACACGGAGCTCCACCCCTTGGTAACAAGGCCCCATGCTGATTGGTCCTCAGTCCTCAGACACCACAGCATCTAGTTTGGGAGGGATGTAAGATGAATTTCCCGAAATGCTTTGTATTGCCCACGGCTAAA
This sequence comes from Alexandromys fortis, assembly GCF_014885135.2. Classification (NCBI taxonomy): domain Eukaryota; kingdom Metazoa; phylum Chordata; class Mammalia; order Rodentia; family Cricetidae; genus Alexandromys; species Alexandromys fortis. Next base: position 2,127 of record NW_026069186.1, read on the forward strand.
TCCAACTGACTAGAACACATTTTAACACGGCTAATAACATTTAGAGTCCCAAAGAGGCGTGACATCAATTGACGTTGGTTTTGTATTTTTCTAAGTGGGCTCAGGCAATTTGTTAAACAAAATGCTTTGGGTATGCCTGCAATAATCACATTGGTTCCTGTGGTTTGCAGGGAAAGCGTCGATTAGATATGAAATTGAAGATGCTTAATTAAAATCATCCTCGTTGCTGTCTGGCTGCCTCGGAGACCTCTGAGAGGCAACGAAGATGGCCTTACTCTGTAATGAAGTTCTAACAATTAAATTTATAGCTCATTTAGGGGATTTATCTTCACGCAGGAGTAGACATGATATCTTAACGGCTTCAGTCAAGAATTATTGCAAAACACTGATGGCATCTGCTATTAATTAATTTCTCTGAAATTACAGGGTAGAGGTGGCGTGCTCAGCAAGGCAAGAGCCCAGCAGGTGTGCATGCAGAGGTGCAGGCACTTGGACGGCACCTTCCTCAGGCAGAGACCAGGACCCACAGTGGCCCTTCCCAAGCCCAGAGTAGCTGCCATGCTCGCTCCTCATTGGCTTACTGCTGTCGGGTGTGTTCCATCTGCTTCCGTGTACTGCTTAGGCACTTCTTACGCACAGTCTCCCTTGTCAGAGGAACTCAGACTCCAGCCATGACCTGACACATGCCAACCGAACATTCAACCACTGAGCTGTACCCCTAGCTCCCTTCTCTCTCTCTCTCTCTCTCTCTCTCTCTCTCTCTCTCTCTCTCTCTCTCTCTCTT
>NW_026069186.1:7208-9096 GCF_014885135.2 Alexandromys fortis
TTAGCCTTTCTCCTTCACAGTGAGTGCAATCTGAAGCTTCATCAGTAGGGGGCACTGAAGAGACACTGCAGGAAGCAGGGGACCTTTCCCTTGGTTTCTCTCCTGGTGCCTGGCCTCCAGCAATGAACATATAACCACATCAGCAGCTCTCTCTGCTGTCAAGATCCTCACAGTGTCAAGATCATCTGCAACCCCAGAGCCCCTGACTGGCTTTGGGGACCCCTTGCCTTGACCCTTGTGATGTGCAGGTTTCACTACCTCCTGACCACTTCCACCATCAGGGTGCTGACTCTCAGCCTTCTCAGCGTGGTCTTAAACCTCCTACTGTGCGCGGTAGGTAAGCAGCCTTAGCCTCAGCCCCTGCACCTGCTGGACTCTTCCCTTCTTGCATGGCCCCTATAAACACACTCCTGCCTGATAGCCCAGTGTCCCCAAAGACTCCTCAAACGTTCCTCAACAATGTCAAAACCCCAGCCTTAGGGGAGCCCCTATTCCAGGGTTGTTTTCCTTTGATAGTCTCCCTCAGATATAAGGTACCCTGTGGAGGCATCATTACATTTTTCACGGCTATTATTTTAATAATTCTGTATACTAAATCTCTGCATGTCTTCTGTTTCCCAAAGTAGGTCCAGTGACACAGGTATGGGAGGCTGGTAACCTCATGGAGAGACAGAAAGATCATATGGCCTTGCTGGAGATACACACAAGTATTCCTGACAAAAAGTCAAGCCTGTTTCTGTCCAGCCAAACCCATGCATGGAGGAGAACATGTTGAATGGATGTAGTCACAAGATCAAGGCCTGAGGGAACACCATAGAAAACCCACTGGAATTCTCTAGTGAAAGAGGAAAAAAAATCTATCTATCTATCTATCTATCTATCTATCTATCTATCTATCTATCTATCTATCTGTCGATGGCTTGTTATCCAATTAGAATTGAGGACTTTATTTGAACACTGATACCAACAACTGTTAAAAATAATAGTTGAAACAAATGAAATTTAACTGTCTGGGTATTTGTTAATATTAATTACTTTATTAATTAATTACTTATATTATAATTAATTAATTATTTTTTTAAAAATATAAGAGCTGATAAGGGAAATATGAGTGCTAGATATTTATTGACATTATGAGAATTCTCTTTATATTTATGTGTGATAATAATAGTGGTCCATGGGAATTTTCTTCAAAATAACAATTGTACGGGGTAGAAGCACATGGGGAATGTATCATCCTTGAAGCTAAGGGGTGAATACATGTGTTCATTAAGACAACTTTTCTTTTTATTTGAGGTAAAGTTTCACTTTATAACCCAGGCTGACTTGGAACTCATGTGGCCCAATCTACCTCAGCCTTCTGAATACTGGGAGCGTATAGGCATGTACCACCATTCTTTGCTTCATTTAAAAAAAAAAAATCTACAAACTGACAAGAAATCAGAAAACCTAACTGAAAAATAAACACAGAGGAAAAAGAAACAATTTAGTGAGGAAAATGTACATGCCACCAAAACATGAGAAGGCATCCAGTAAAAACCAGAATGTCCATGGAAATGTGGATGCTGGCACTGGTACTATCACATTGATAATCTGGAAAAGTTTTTCAAAATGTAGAGCAGGCATTACCATAAACCCAATTGTTTTGATTCCAGATATGTGTCTTGGGAAAATTATCAAATACGTCAGCTAAAATATGTGGTTTTTTTCAAGCAATTTTTATAAAAAGTAACACACTAGAAGCAGAGTGAACATCCACCAGTGGAGGAGGAGCTAAGAAAAAGAAGTAAAGAGCTGGAGAGATGGCTCAGAGGTTAAGAGCACTGCCTGCTCTTCCAAAGGTCCTGAGTTCAATTCCCAGCAACCACATGGTGGCTCACAACCATCT
>NW_026069187.1:0-2211 GCF_014885135.2 Alexandromys fortis
TTTTTTTTTTTTTTTTTTTTTTTTCTTTTTTGCCAATCAAGTTTGATTGTAACCTAGGTATTTGGGCTGTCCAGCTTGTGGGGCCTGGAGCTCCAGGCAGTGACAAACATGGGCTCCCTCTCATAGTATGGATCTCAAGCTGGACCAGTCATTGGTTGATCACTCCCATAATTTCTGAACCACCTTTTCCCAGTAGATCTTGAATGTAGGGAAAAATTTAGGTCATCGGTTATGTGGCTGGGTTGGGGTCCTAATACCTCCACTGGAAATCTTGCCTAGTTACAAGAGATGGCTGGTTCAGACTCTATCTCCCATAGCTAGGAGTCTTAACTAGTGTCACCCTCACAGATTCCTGAGAGTTTCCATTGCACTAGGTTTCTAGCTCATCCCAGAGATGCCCTTGATTCCTGTTGTCTTCCCCAGTGATTTAAATTTTAATCTCATGACACTACAAAGAAGAGCAAAGAAATGAAATGGGTAAATATCTTCTGCAATTAATGTTATGTACAGAGTAACCTTGATTATTTCTAATTCAGTATGTTAATATGTTTTATATATAGTATAAATGGAAATTAAGCATCCATTAAATGAGCATGTATAGTGCTTTAGCACTTTTTAGTAATCTTCATTGATTGTTTTAGAGGTAAGATGGGTGTTGTGTGAATAACCTACTGTAAGTTAATTCAGTGGGAGTATGCATAGTGTGTACTGTATGTATGTGTGCATTCATGTGTGTATAAGAGTGCATATATGTGGTTGTGCAGATTGGCATGCACATGTATGTGAAAGTATCTTCCTCAGTAGGTCTCCATCTCATTTATGAAGAGAGTCTCTCATTGAGCTCACCTGCTCAGGTAGTCTGGCGGACTAGTGAGCTCCAGGAACCTGCCCATGTCTGTCCTCCCTCCCCCTGCACTGGGGTTACAGAGGCATGCCAGAGTAGTTCTCTCTCTCAAGGGAGAAATGGAGCACTGGATGCAAATATTCATGCTGTACAATTAACAAGTTCATCAACTGAGCCATTGCCACAGTCCCTAATACACTCTACAAAGCACGATAATCATATTTCCTTTGTTTCTAGCATATGTCCTTGCCTCAGGATGCTTAATATCAGAAAAAAATAAAATAAATATGTTGATGAATTTTAATGAAAAAGGAAGCTTTACTGTTAATTATTTAACATTTGGGATTCTGCAGCACGCCACTCCAGCCAGCAGAAGAGAAGACCGCAACAGGATTCTTCTCAGAACACACTTTATTAGAGCACTTACACTTGAGGTTGTAGAGAGGCAAAAGACCCCATCCCCATGAAGCAGAAGAATATATAGGGTGCCAGACAAAGCCCTGACGTGTCATCAACCCAATGGCTCAGGCCAGAATGGAGTGATCGTGCTTAAATTATGATTGGCCAGATGGAAATACTCCCCGCGTTGGGGGGGGGGGGCTCGCGCACGCGCATGCGCTGTGGGCGCGCATGCGCACAAGTTGTCTGTCAAGTTTGACGTGGAACAGCAAATGGCGCCCAGGCCCCGTGCCCCTGACATGACAGCGCCATGGTGCGCGCTACATCTCCGAGCGCTACAGGATTCTCTCTTAGAAGACTAAATTTCAGTCAAACTGAAATAATCACTTCTTATAGCAATACTGTTCAGTCTGTTCAGTATGCTACATTTAGTATCCCAAGATTTGTACAAAGGCAGCTATAGTTGGTGGAGTACGTTTCCAGCCTGCTTGACCTATTTTCTGGTTCTGTATTGAATGGGCATTGATGCTTGTAAAAAGTGACTATTTTATCTAGCTAATTTGATGAAATACATCGGATAATTGCTTTTATCGTAAATATAATTTACTTATTCATGTTAAATACTATTTATAAAATGTATTTCTTTATTCAATATAAAGTATTTAACTGAAAAGTTTACAATTATAAAAATTCCTGGTATTGACTATTTTTTCTAAATAGAGCCTAATAATTTTATCAAAATTTGACTGCTGTCTACGTTGATTTTATCTATTACACTTGTTATTTATTTAATTATCTTCCTCCTTTTTCTTATAACTTGTTATTTATTTTTGAGACAGGGTCCTTAACCACAATCTGGGTTGATCTGAAACTTAGTTTGGAGGGTAGGCTGGCCTCAGAATCACAGTAATTCTCCAGCCTCCGTCTCTTGAGGGTTATGATTACAATTGTTAGCCACTATGCCTGGG
>NW_026069187.1:2967-9023 GCF_014885135.2 Alexandromys fortis
TGTGTGGGTGCACCCCTCGCGGTCCTGAGTTCCTTGCTCGTGCTCTCTCTCCTTCTGCTCCTGATTTGGACCTTGAGATTTCAGTCCGGTGCTCCAATGTGGGTCTCTGTCTCCTTTCATCGCCTGATGAAGGTTAATATTCAGGAGGATGCCTATATGTTTTTCTTTGGGTTCTCCTTCTTATTTAGCTTCTCTAAGAACCCGAATTATAGGCTCAATGTCCTTTATTTATGGCTAGAAACCAAATATGAGTGAGTCTGCCTTTGAGACCTATCCACCCAAATGAAATTCATAAAGGACCACTGTAATACATGCAGGTTTCCTTTGACCCTGTCAGAAACCCTATGCAACCTCATGGTTCTAGGATGGGGATTCATCTCTTCATAATCATTTTAGAACTTCTCCAGATATATGGAGAGTTTTTTCATCTGTTCATGTAGAACCAAATATCTTGATTAACAAACTGACGTTGTTAAAATATATGACTTTTATCAAGATTACTTACCAAATACTTTATTTATGTATTTCTTCCTTTGACGGTTTTGCTCTATTTAATTACTTTCACCATTTTGAAATAAATTCATTCTATGATAGAGAGAGTGATTAATAAGAGGAAAGTTCTTCAATAATAATCCTTCAGGGTTGAATCTGGCGACTCAGCACAGAAAACATCAGTCTTAAGTCCGTTGTTTCTATGAGTACAGATGTAGAGTTCCTAACATGGTAGAACAACAGAAACAGATGTTTCCAGGGTAGCTTGCTAATAGCACTTCTTCCTGAAACCATTCTAATCTCCAGATATTTTCTGTGGAATGGCTGAAGGACAATGACTAAAAAATGTACTAAAAAGTTCTTTGTGTTTTCTAAATTAAATTATAGCATAATAACTTAATTTGGGGTTTCCCGTGAGCAAGCTAACATTGCGATATATAATAAACAGACCTAAGGAATTCTCAACATCTGACAAGAATATGTTAAAAAAATAAAAAGAATAAAAGAAAAAGAAAACATTGCATCTTAAAAATACAATGAAGGTAGTACAACACAGTCAAAAATGAATTAAAAATATAGCATACACTAAGGTTGGTGATTAGTTTATCTACTAGCACATCATATTAATTTCCTACCAAGATTTTTTCACATCATTCAAAGGGTCATCACTAAGCTTTTCTAATATATATTGCAATCATTGCATATTTATGTTCTGAGTCATAAAGACAGCTATTAAAAACAAGGACTATGCAGAATCTGGAAAAGCAACGAACAGAGAGCATGAGTGTGTTTGAACATGTATATTATTAGTTCATTGAGAGATAGCACACACTCAGTGCAAACATCTGCTTCCGAGTTGTGCTGGGCAATGACATGCTTATTTAGTGCTCTTGTTACTTTTTCCACTGTGAAGGCTGTTATTAGACATGCGAAGTATACAGCTTTACTTTTGATTTTGTTCTTACCAAATATGTTCCTGACATAAGATATATTGCTTATTTCTATTTCAATTTGGCACTATTTGCTATTGGTTTTCATGAGGAATTAAACTCAGAATTTGACTGTTTCCCATGTGGATTGATTGTGAAGTGCAAAGCAGAACTAAAGACAACACCCAGCAGAGTTCTATTACACTACAGGGTCCTTGAAGCAGTAGATAAATGTCATGTACTGGCTCCAAAATACTGAGATTCCTTTTATTTATCTTAGACATGAGTTATAATAATTATTTAAAATAATATTAATGTGTTCTGAAATGTAGGGCAAACTCCAACCATGAAATTATGACATGGTTGGAGTTTGAGCAGATGATACTGGACCTATTGGTTTCGTGGGAGACTAGGCAGTTTCGTGGATGCTCACCTTACTAGACCTGGATGGAGGTGGGTGGTCCTTGGACTTCCCACAGGGCAGAGAACCCTGATTGCTTTTTGGGCTGACGAGGGAGGGGGACTTGATTGGGGGAGGGGGAGGGAAAGGGGAGGCGGCGGTGGGGAAGAGACAGAAATCTTTAATAAATAAATAAATTAAAAAAAGAAAAAAAAGAAATTCCATGTGATTTTCTTATTGATATATATATTCAGAATTTTCATCTGAAATGATTTGTGAATACTCAGGGTTCCTTACAAAATATTAGTTATCAACTTATAAAACTTTAAAGCTTAAACAATACAGTTTACTAGTTCTTAGTTAGGCTTGACTAGTCCCATGTGCATGTCTTGTCATCTCGTGGTTTGAGTGAAAAGGCTCTCCAAAGGTTCATATTTGAATATTTGGGCCCCTGTTACTGGAACTACATAGGAAGGATTTGGACGTGTGGCTGCTTTGGAGGAGGTGTGTTATGGAGAAGGCTTGGAGGTCTCAAATGATTTATACCTTTCCCCATGTGCCCTCTCTCTGTTTCCTATTCGCAGATCAATATATGATCGATCAGTTCTTTTTTCACTCTCTCATCATGGACTCTAAGTCTCAGAAACTGTAAACCAAATTAGACACTTTCATTTGTAAGTTTCCTTGACCAGAGCATTTTAACACAGTAATAAAAAAGAAACTAAAACAGGGACCATTACTTTATATACTTGGCAATCTCTGGTTTTATTTTAGCTTATTCTTTGGAACTTTGTTCTGGCAATTTCTTCAGGCTTATTGAATGCTCATGTCATGTGCTGAGGAGACAGCGGCAGGGAGCTCGGTGGAGACCAGCTCAAACACTGCACATGAGCTTCATCGTGAGTGTTGTCAACTGATCCCGAAACCTAGTTGTGTTGAGTTGACGTGTGCTCTTTATCTGAAGACCTGAGAATGGTCATGAACTGGCTAGAAAGGGATGGTTGAAAGAGACAAGAGTGCATGTAGGAGAATACGCAAAGAGAAGCATGACTCAGCATATGTGCTGAAAGATGACATTTGTGGGCTTAGTGTAGAATGCAATGAGTTGGTGATGGTGATGTTTCATGGAAAATACAGCAACATGTGCCGCGACTCTATTGCCAGTGGAATGCGGTGAATGTACCCAATAGTGTTACTAAGAGGAAAAGCATTGAAAAAGGTGGCAATAGATTTAAAATCCTAGCTCACAGTACAGTAGGGAATGGATTGAATTGAGGAATGCTCAAATTGGGAACATCTTGAGAAAATATTATCTACTATTACTAGTACAAGAAAATATCAACACTTTAAATACTATCTTTCTAAATGCATAATGCATATCATTTACAACCATGATAAAGCTGAAAATTCCTAAATCCATATATCAAATTTGGGGACATTTTGTTCCAGTTATTACCTCCACTTTTTTTTCTATAAATACCTCAACAATTCACAACCCCTTGTACTAAGACTATAGCTTTTCTGAGTATTATCTTATTTTCTTCCTGTTCTTTGTGCTTCTGGCACATGCCTAAGTCACAGTGATACAGGGAAGATGTGAAAAAGTTTAGGAGATTGGTGAAGCTGTGTTTTTTGTTGTTGATTTGTTTTATTTTTGCATCCTACTTTCAAGTAGTATCACAGACCACATTGTCAGTTAATTTTCTATTAAGTCTTATGATGTACAAAAGGGATTACCACAGATGATACTTCAGAGTCCCCTGCAAATCATGATAGAAAATTTGATACTTTCCTTCTGATGTTTTAAATATGAATTAGAAAAGGCAAAAAGTTTTGCATGTCTACATTGTACATTATTTACATGCAATGTTTTGTGTTTCCATTTTTATATCCTTGACACCTTAGAATTTTATTTAGAGTGTTAGAAATATCTCTTCATCTTCAGCAAATTCACTAACCATGCCACCATCTCAAACGATGTGTCTATCAAACTAAAATTTCATATTAGAAACTGTCTACTAAGCACAAAACAATAATTCAAAACAAACTAAAAGAAAATGTCTCATAAAAAGTAAATTTTATTTCTGTAAGTTATACTGGATTCATTGCCAGAAATTTGCCAAGCAATTACCATTCCCTTTGGTAACTCTTCGTTTGCAAACACAGTTTCTTTTTTTGCTAGTCATAACTCTTAATAACAGCTTTCAGACCACACATTATACATCGCATTAAGTTCTCTCTCTCTCTCCATCTGTCTACCCATCTGTCTGTCTATCTATCTATCTATCTATCTATCTATCTATCTATCTATCTATCTATCTATCTATCTATCTGCATATTTATCATCTATCTGTATATATCTACTGTCTATATACCCATCACCTATTTATATGTGTATATGTATATATATGTAAATACACACATACATATATATGTCATAACTCACACACAATACAAAGGGTTGAGGAGACTGCAGAAAACTTCAAGTAATTCTGAGAGGCTTTACCATAGGCAAAGGCAAAAGGCTTATGAAACTTCACAAAGGATTTCTGCGTAGGTTAAATAATAAACCCTTTGATGGGCTGCTGGAGGTGGTCCTTCTGAGACCAGAGTCAAGGTTAGAATTGAACTGAACCTCAGAGCTGAGCTGGATTACAGAAAGGAGGTACAAGGTTGTGGAGGTCATAGAAATGAAATACAGGCATAGGTTAGAGGAGGCAAAGAGGTGGATTCCAGGGTGGCATTTAAAGCATGCTGTATCAGTGGGGGAGGGAGGATATAAAGCTCATCTGCTTCCCCTGAGGAATTGGTAGTTCTCTGTCTGTTGGTCCCTTGATGCACAGACCAGATAACCGGACAGTGGGGCCACCACCATCACAGTGTTATATAACTTCTTTATGGTGAAGGTATTATTCCCTTCCCTTGTTGTATTTGATAAGTTCTGGTATTCCAGATATGTTTTTGATCTGGTCACCTTGATGTAAGATTTTAATGTACTTTGGGAAGTTTATAGGCACAGGATTTTCACTTTTAGGAATAAATAATTTTTTAGTCTGTGTCTTATGGTTGATGTTAGACAGGTAACAGGTTTACATGCTCAACAAGGGACAAGGCCATTCCGCCTGCATTCACATGCATAATGGAGCCAAATGCTGTTGTAAATGGTCACCCAGGGCTGGACCTAACCTGAAGAATAAATGTTTTATACAATATGGAAGAACTAGAGCAGGGCTCAGACAAGAACTTGGAGTCAGTCAGTTTTCCTATTCATCATACCAACTGAGATTCAGCATCATATACTTACTGTCAATTTCAAAATGTAAATTGTTTGCTGAGTTCATACATTCTGAAAATTTGAAACATTTTCTAGGGCATAAAATTTGGTTTAAAATACATTTTTAGTGTTGGCCACTATCAAAGTCCTTATAGAATAATAAATAAGTGACTACCAATCAAAAATTATGCATTATCAAATTCATAATACAGTTATCATTAGGAAAGAAATATGATCAAGTAATGTCAGGATTTCTACAATTATTAAACATTGTAACAATTTTATACTGAAATTAGTTCTTATTTTATGTTAACTTTTAATAATAAATGGAAATTAGAATATTAAAAGTACATAGTTTAATGAAACATGGGCTCCTTCTGGAATTAAAAATTGTCAGGAGCAGTTGTCATGAGCTATTGCAGGCCATGATGGAATTACATCTTATAGCAATTGATAATTCATATATCAACCCACCAGAGGAAGTACTCCCTGATGGGGTACCCCATCAGCAAGGTTTGTGGACCACTGACTCTGAAAATGCTGCTTTCATCTATAATTTCACTTGAGAAATATCAGTTATGATAACTCCTTATTACCATGCATTTTCATATAATGTGTATATGTAATCCCATGATTACATCTCAACCTTATGGGCACATGTATCTGTGGATGGTCAGGAAGATGACTTTTCCTTTAGTTATATAATTTTGGTGTACAGAATGTACGATAGTACATACTTCATAATTAGATCTCTTTGTCCCATGAGATCTGTGGACACTTAAAATCCTGCTTTGTTCCTATTTGTTAAGACTAACTGCAAACATTTAGCTAACTTTCACCTGAAAGCAAGTTCAAACTAAACTAAAGGCTTTTCATAAATAGATCATAAGTTTAAAACCTTATAGCTATATACAAGATCAGAGTGCCAGATGTCTAAGTAGGTTGCTATACTAAGCACCCT
>NW_026069188.1:0-1220 GCF_014885135.2 Alexandromys fortis
TCTGCTCCTCATTGGGACCTTGGGAGCTCAGTCCAGTGCTCCAGTGTGGGTCTCTGTCTCTATCTCCATCCATCACCAGATGAAGGTTCTATGGTGATATGTAATATATTCGTCAGTATTGCTATAGGATAGGGTCATTTCAGGTTCCCTATCCTCAGCTTCCCAAGGAACTGACTGGGGACATCGCCTTGGGCTCCTGGGAGCCACTCTAGGTTCAAGTCTATTGCCAACCCTAAGGTGGCTCCCTTAACTAAGATTTGTGCTTCCCTGCTCACTTTTGCAACCTTCCTTTATCCCAATCATCCTGTTTCACCAAGTTCCCCCAGTCTCCCCTTCTCACTTTCCTCTCCCCATCTTCCCCTACTCCCATCCCACACCACCCCCAAGATCCCAGTCAAAATTGTCCGGCAATTTTGTCTACTTCGCATAGGCAGGAGGATAACAATATGTTTTTCTTTGGGTTCACCTTCTTATTTAGCTTCTTTAGGATCACCAATTATAAACTCCGTGACCTTTATTTATGGCTAGAAACCAATTATGAGTGAGTACATCTCATGTTCATCTTTTTGGGTCTGGGTTACCCCACTTAGGATAGTGTTTTTTATTTCCATCCATTTGCATGCAAAATTCGAGAAGTCATTGTTTTTTACTACAGCGTAATACTCTAATGTGTATATATTCCACACTTTCTTCATCCATTCTTCCATTGAAGGGCATCTAGGTTGTTTCGAGGTTCTGGCTATTATAAATATTACTGCTACAAACATAGTTGAACAAATGCTTTTGTCATATGATAAGGCATCTCTTGGGTATATTCCCAAGAGTGGTATTGCTGGGTCCAGGGGTAGGTTGATCCCGAATTTCCTGAGAAACTGCCACACTGATTTCCAAAGTGGTTGCACAAGTTTGCATTCCCACCAGCAATGGATGAGTGTACTCCTTCCTCCACAATCTCTCCAGCAAAGGCTATCATTGGTGTTATTGATTTTAGCCATTCTGACAGGTGTAAGATGATATCTCAAAGTTGTTTTGATTTGCATTTCCCTGATCGCTAAGGAGGTTGAGCATGACCTTAAGTGTCTTTTGGCCATTTGAACTTCTTCTTTTGAGAATTCTCTGTTCAGTTCAGTGCCCCATTTTTTTAAATTGGGTTAATTAGCATTTTAAAATCTAGTTTCTTGAGTTCTCTATATATTTTGGAGATCAGACCTTTGTCTGTT
>NW_026069188.1:3627-7482 GCF_014885135.2 Alexandromys fortis
TGTGTTTATTTTCTCTATGGTATCTTCAGAATCTGAGGTTCTTTCTTTTATCTCTTGTATTCTGCTGGTTATGCTTGTTTCTGTAGTCTCTATTTGTTGTCCTAGATTTTCCATGTCCAGCCGGCCCCTGTTTGTGTTTTCTTCTTTGCCTCCAATCAGTTTTCAAGTCTTGACTGTTTCCATTATCTGTTTGATTGTTTTTCCTTGGTTTCCTAGGGTATCATTCACTGATTTATTCAGTTCTTCAAACTTTCTGTTATACTTCTCATCCAATTCTATAAGGGCATTTTTTACATGCTGCTTAAGGGCATCAATCACTTTCATGAAGTCAATTTTTTTCGACTTCTTTTTGATTGAGGTGTTCATGTCCTCATGTTGTGATGTCGCTGGGTTCTGGTGGATTCATGTTTTTTTTCAGATTGTTGGGTGAATTCTTGCATTGGCGCCTGCCCATCTCTTCCTCCAAATGCTTCCCTATGGATCTTCTTTTACAGGATCAGGTTTCCTTGGCTACTGATGTACCTTCCCAGTGATGGCACTCCCTAGTGATGGCTCTTCTGGTGCTTGATTGATGTCTCTCCTGGTGCCGAGATCAGATCTCCGTGTTGGTTGAGTAGCTTGTAAACAAAGTGCCTACCTTGCTTGCTGCAGGCAGGCTATTGAAACAAAGGAGCTCCCGCGTGCTAGGTTGCCCTTGGGATTCTTCCTCAGTGACCCAAAGAGGGAAGGGAGGCAGAAAGGGGGAGGGTTCTGGATGAAAGCTGGGTGGGATAGGAAGAGAGAGGCAGTCTGTTTGGAGTATAGGCCCAGCAGGAAGCCCGGGAAATATAGGGAGGATGAGGAACATCTGAGTTAGCTGTCTCAGGCTGCTGCCACAGGTCTGAACCTCACCCCAATGATGGCTCTCCTGGTGCCGAGATCAGATCTCCGTCTGGATTTATCTATGAGTTTTGACTATGATTATAGTACCTACAATGCACAAATTCATTCCTTAAAAGAAGACTTAAAATCTGATAAACAGCATGGTTGGTAGTCCCTCTAAATAGTGTTAAAACTACCTGTGTGGTCATATTTTGCCTGGCAGGATATAATTATAGTATGCAGTGTTTGGCAATGAGTAAGATCCAGGGATTCAAATTGGAAAGGGATAAGTAAAAATTTTATTATTTGCAGATGATATGATAATATACATAAGGGACCCAAAAAACTCTACTGGGGTACTCCTACAGATGATAAATACCTTCAGTAATATGGCAAGAACAACTCAAAAATATTAGTAGCACTCTTATATACAAATTATAAAGAAACTGAGAAAGAAATCAGTGAAACCTTTTTCTTAGTAACAGCCACAAATAAAATAAAATAACTTGGGTAATAATGAGCAAGTTATTTCAAGACTTAGAAATCTAAGACCTTTAAGAACTTTAAGTCTTTAAAGAAAGAAATTGAAGAAGATACCAGAAAATGGATTACTCCATTTTGTTGTTTTATTGCTCTAGCCAGAATGTCAAGAAGTATTTTGAATAGATATGGAATGAGTGGACAGTCATGTCTTGTTCCTGATTTTAGTGGAATTGCTTTGAGTTTCTTTTTATTTAATTTGATGTTGGTGGTCAACTTGCTGTACATCACTTTTATTGTGTTTAGATATGTTCCTTGTATGCCCGACATCTCCAAGACCTTTATCATGAAGGGGTGTTAGATTTTGTTGAATGCTTTTTCAGCATCTAACAAGATGATCATATGTTTATTTTTTTTTCTTTCAGTTCATTTATACAGAAGATTACATTGATAGATTTTTTAAGGATGGGTGTCATATTTTTAAATTTATTTATTTATTAAAATTTCCATCTCCTCCCATTCTTCCATTCTCCCATTTTCTTTCCACTCTCTCCCTCTCCCTCCCCCTCCCTCTCCAGTCCTAAGAGAAGTCAGGGTGCTCTGCCCTGTGGGAAGTCCAAGGCCCTCCACCCAACATCCAGGTCTAGGAAGGTGTGCATCCAAACAGACTAGGCTCCCAAAAAGCCAGTACATGCAGGAGAATCAAAACCCAGTGGCATTATCATTGGCTTCGCAGTCTGCCATCATTGTCAGGCATATTTAGAGAGTCCAGTTTGATCACATACTAGTTCAGTCCCAGTCCAGTTGGCCTTGGTGAGCTCTCATTAGATCAGTCCCAACTTCTCCATGGGTCACACGTGAATGACTTCCTTGCTCGGGTTCTCCCTTCTTCTGCTCTTCATCTGGACCTTGGGAGCTCAGTCCAGTGATCCAATGTGGGTCTCTGTCTATCTACATCCACCGCCAGATGAAGGCTCTATGGTGATATGCAAGATATTCATCAGTGTGGCTATGGGAGAAGGCCAATTCAGGCACCCTCACCTCTGCTGCCCAAGGACCTAACTGGAGACATCCCCTTGGACACTTGGAAACCCCTCTAGAACTAATGTCTTGTCAAACCTAAAATGGCTCCCTTAATTAAGATATCTTCTTCTCTGCTCCTATATCCACCCTTCCTCCATTCCAAACATCCCATTCCACAAGCTCTCCCCAATCATCCTCTTCTCCCTTCTCTCTCCCCATCTTCCCTTACGTCCACCCCACCCCCACCCCTGTGCTCCCAACTTTTGCCCCGCAATCTTGTCTACTTTGAATATCCATGAGGATAACTATATGTTTTTCTTTGGGTTTACCTTCTTATTTAGCTTCTCTAAGATAACAAATTATAGGCTCAATGTCATACCATATTCATATTTTTGGGTAAGGGCTATCTCACTCAGTAAAGTGGTTTCAATTTCTATCCATTTTCATACAAAATTCAGGATGTCATTGTTTTTTTACTGCTGAATAGAACTCTAAAGTGTATATGTGCCATATCTTGTTTATCCATTCTTCTATTGAGGGGCACCTAGGTTGTTTCCAGGCTCTGGCTATTACAAATAGTACTGCTATGAACATAGTTGAACAAATGTTTTTGTAGTATGATTGTACACCTCTTGGGTATATTCCCAAGAGGGGAATTGCTGGACCCTGAGGTAGGTTGACTCCCAGTTTCCTGAGAAACCTCCACACTGATTTCCAAAGTGGTTGCATAAGTTTGCATTCCCACCAATAATGGATGAGTGTTCCCTTTATTATACATTCTCTCCAGCATAGACTATCATTGGTGTTTTTGATTTTAGCCATTCTGACAGATGTAAGATGGTATCTCAAAGTTGTTTTAATTTGCATTTCGCTGATCACTAAAGAGGTTGAGCATGACCTTAAGTGTTTTTGGGCCATTTGAACTTCTTCTGTTGAGAATTCTTTGCTCAGTTCAATACCCCATTTTTTTGTAGTAGGAGCTGCAGGCTGTGTTCCTGCCACCCAGCTCCCGGCTGCCTGGCTAGCTTATGCCCTGAAATAACAACACACAAACTGTATTCATATAAACAGTGCTTGGCCCATTTCTATTAATGTGTATAGCACCACAAGGTGGTGACTTACCAGGGAGTTTCTAGCCTATGTCCATCTTGGGTCGGAGCTTCATCACATCTGCCTTGGAGAGCAGAGGCATGGCATCTGTCTGAGGCATCTTACCTCACTATCTTCTTCCTGCTAGCATTCTGTTCTGTTTACTCCACCCACTTATGTTCTAACCTATCAGGCCAAGTAATTCCTTTATTAATTAACCAATGAAATCAATAGATTGATATATGACACTCCCACATCATTTCCCCTTTTTCTGTTTAAACAAAGAAAAAGAAGGCTTTCACTTTAACATAGCAAAATTATATATGGCAAAACAATTATCAAGTAAGAATTACAGTTAAAATATTTATATCTATTTTATCTTTTATCATAACAAAGTAAAAC
>NW_026069188.1:13215-14039 GCF_014885135.2 Alexandromys fortis
ATCTATATCATCTCCCCCTTTAAATGTAAAAGAACATTTATAAACAATATTTGGGAATATGGGTGCAGTTTTTTTCTCTCCAAACAGCTTCCTGCTGTATGGGGACACTGTTATTCGGGTCTTTCATGGTATAACTGTGTGCCAGATTCATTTCAGTCAGCAGTTGAGTAAAGTAATTTTTTGAAAGTGTTCACAACAACCTTTCAGGAGTCCATGGTCTATCATACCATATTGGGATAGAAGCAATCCACAGAGGTCTCATCCTCTGTGAAAACAAAAGAAGAAACTCCTTTCCAAAACATCATGTCCTTAGATCCAAATTTGAAAGTCAAGGCATTTTCAAAATATCTATGTTGGATTAGTTCAACAGCATTTATAAACAAATATTTTTTATCATCTGTTGCTCTTTCCTCAGCATTCAAACAATGCAAAGAGAATAATAGCATACAATATCAAGATTCTCTGTTTATTTTCCCTCTTTGTGTGGCTTTATTTATCCTCTATTTCTTTTCTTTTCTTTTTTTTTTTTTTGACTTTTTGAGACAAGTTATCTATATATATTTTTCCTGGAATAACTCTGTATACCAGGCTGTCTTTGAACTCTCAGAGATCCATCTGTCTCTGCCTCCCAGGCATTGGGATTAATTGTGTGTCCTGCCACACCTTGAAGTCACAGAGGTCAATCTACCTCTGCCTTCCAAGTCTTGGAATTAAAGGTGTCTTCTACCACACCCAACTACTCTCTTTGTTCCTTTTTATTGTTTTTTTTTTTACTTTAAGAACTTTAACTTTTTTGCCTGCATATATTTTTTAATATAATTTTT
>NW_026069189.1:0-1817 GCF_014885135.2 Alexandromys fortis
AACTCACAGAGATCCGCCTGCCTCTGCCTCCCGAGTGCTGGGATTAAAGGCGTGCGCCTCCATTGCCTGGCCAACCCCTTAGTTTTTTAAGCCTGACTGTTTTGTTTATGTGTGCAGTTGTTGATAGACGTGGGGATTGCCTAGGCACGTCACTATTGTGACTGGGCTGTCACGGATGCAGGAGCGTGGGCGTCTCTTTAGACCTGCTTTCAGTTCTTTCTGCTCAGACGGTAATCAGCTCAGTATTCAAGGGTTTACTACTCCCTTTCTCGCTGGCTGCGCCGTTTTATATTTCCACCGCCAGTGCATGAAGGTCCTCGTTTTCTCCATCCTCGCCAACACTTACTTCCTGCACTTTTAGACCAGCCATGATAAGGAGGGTGAAGTATTAGGGCAGTTTTTGCTTGCATTTCCCTAAGAATTAATGAGGTTGTACACATTTTCATACATTCTTAGCCAGTTTACATTTCTTCCTTGTACAAATTAAAGTTCTCTGCCTCTTCTTTGGGGGATTTATTGTAGAAGATTCTTTTGTTTTTCAAGCAGGATACGGGATATTTGTATTGCTCATAAGACCAAAGGCCATAAAATAGGAAGTGTTTGCTCTGAAATGCAGTTGACTAAGTTTATTTGCATGAAACACGGAAAGGTTTGTACACTATTAATGCTTTTATTAAATTCGCACATGTTAAATTTTAATCCTGTAAGCATTTTTTTCCCGTCAGTTTTACATTTTTGTATATCTGACGGTATAAAAATTATTACCCCAAAGTATGACCTTCCTACCTTAAAATACCTCATAAAAATAGCAACTGGTTAATAATTTGCTATTGTGAGGAATTTGATTATACTGTGTGAAGATAGGTCATTGTGATTGGTTTAATCAGAAGGTAAATGACCAGTACCTAGACAGGAGGTATAGGCAGATCATTTTTCCTTTGATAAGTTTGTGATTTTAGCTAAAGCTTTTTCTGATTCAGAAGTGTCTCCATCTAGTGTCTGAGTCAATGATAACAGGCTAGGATAAGAGTGACTATGGGATTGTAAGAGTCAGGGATCTGTGTTCGGGAGTTGGGTCATTAGGTGCCTGAGAGGATGCAGTTGTGAGATTTGGGTGCCCCCTGGCAGCCTGGAGGACTTACTGCAGTGCCTTGCTGTTTAACTGTGGCAGCTGTGAGCCGACTTCTGTGGTGAACTCAGCTCTTTTATGAAAAGTGCACCCTGGTGGAGGATAAAAGCGATTTTTACCCAATTTTCTCATCAAAGAACAGTGATGGAGGGCTGGAGAGATGGCTCAGTGGTTAAGAGTGCTAACTGCTCTTCCAGAGGACCTGGGTTAAACTCACAGCTGTCTGTAACTCCAGTTTCAGGGGTCTCAACACCCACAGCAAAACACCAATGCACATAAAATAAAAATGGATAAATTAAAAAATTCAAAACCCTTTAATAGGGCTGGAGAGATGACTCAGAGGTTAAGAGCACTGACTGCTCTTCCAAAGGTCCTGAGTTCAATTCCCAGCAACCACATGGTGGCTCACAACCATCTCTAGTGGGATCTGGTGCCCTCTTCTGGCATGCAAGCAAACATGGAAGGAATGTTGTATACATAATAAATAAATAAATCTTAAAAAAAAAACCCTTTAATAAAATCAATGATGGGCTGAAAACTAGCTTTTAAGTGTGCCCCCCCCCAAAAAAAAAACAAAAAAACCAACAAACCAACAAAAGCATATTTAGTGTTTAGGTTGTGGACTGCTTTTTATACTTTTTCTTTTCTTTCTTTCTTTCTGTCTGTCTTTTTCTTTTCTTTTCTTTCT
>NW_026069189.1:6329-9621 GCF_014885135.2 Alexandromys fortis
CGGGAGCAGAGCAGAGTCTGACCTCACTTCCTCTTCCGCCCAGAATTCTATTCTGTTTACTCCTCCCATCTATGTTCCAAGCCATGAGGCCAAGCAGCTGGTTTATTATAACTTAACCAATGAAATCAACAGATTGATATATGACACTCCCACATCACTGGTTGAGCTCACTGCTTGTCTTTTTTTCTAGAGGCACGGCTACTGTACCCTGGGAGAAGCCTTCAACCGGCTAGATTTCTCAAGTGCAATCCAGGATATCAGGAGGTTCACCTACGTGGTCAAAGTAAGTGGCTGTTTCAGAAGCAGTGTTCTGTTGAATACTGCCCTGCAGGTTCCAGATGTGAGGTAGGCACGGTGCTGTGGCCGCTGCATGAAGGTTCTCCTGTTTCCTGTGAGAAGGAAAGGGGCAAGCGCGGGAGAAGACGTGGGGCTTGCAACACCGAGGTCTCAGTTGCAAGTCTCAGGATTGGTGAGACCTTCCTGCCCAGAGGTCATGGGAACTGGGATGTTCCAGAGCCTCTTTCTGGGGAACACCTTAGACAGTTGAGCTCAGGAGGACCCCGCTCTGATGACGTCCTCTGGCAGAAGCAGCGGAAGGGATGAGGCTCTGTCTGGAATAGAAAGGTGAAGTGTCTTGTTTGAGAGCGCAGTGAGCTTCTGCATCTCCTGTTCACTGTGGTGGCAGCACTGGGCTTGCTTCTGTGTCCAACTTCACTCCGTTTGTCCCTTCTGCATTTGTTATCATAACAGGTTGGTTTTGAGCAAATGCTCTTTCCTTGAGATGATAGGCCGGTTTCCTACACTGTTGATGTGTCTAAGGCTCACGTGTCGGCCTGTGTTGAACTGTCTTGAAATGACTCTCACGTACTGATGAGTTATCTTGATGTGCAGTTGGTTTCTGTTTCCTGGAATTGGGCAAGCGAACAGATTTTAGCATCTGCTTTTAGTTTGTTTGTGTTTTTCAAATCATGGATTTTGTCCTATCATGCTTTGCTCTTCATATTGAGACCGCTAGCCCCATGGTGTGCATTGAGAAGAATTCCTTCCCCTTCTTGGAATAGTTTGAGAAGGAATGGGTTCTCTAAATGTTTTGTAGAATTCAGCAGCGAAGCCGTTTGGTCCTGGGGTTTTCAGAGCGCCTTCGTCATGGCTTCAGTCTTGCTGTCCATTGCACGTCTGTTGAGGATGTTTCTTCATGATTTAGTCTTGGTCTAAGATGATAGCAAACTGTGGACCAGGGTGGACAAGCAGAATGGGCTGAGTGCTCTAGACCCTGGGGATAGAGTAGTAGTGTGGCCAGCTGCACCAGAGAGTGGGGAAGAGAGACCATGAGCTGACTGCTCTACCTGTAATTACAAATGTTGTTCCCTAAAATGGAGCAGTGGGAAGGAGGGGAGAAGAGGAGTTGGTGGGTTTATCATGACTTAGCACAGGCCACTGGCAGCTGGATGTCTCTCTCCTCTGAGGCCTGAGAGGGTGAGAGAGTGATGTAGAGCCCCAGTTACAAAAGTATCAGGGCGGAAGAATGTAAGTCCACATAAGTTCTGAAGGAACTATGGGGAAAGAGCGAGGAGTTATGTTGTCGTTTTTTAGTTATAAAAACATGTCCGAATTAAGACCAAACCTTTATTATGTCAGTAAATGCTTCTCTGATGGGTCAAAGAGCACAGCTGAACTCCAGGTTATACACAATTAGTACCCGGATGTAGAGATCTGCAGTTGGGAATGGAAAGATGGGAAAGATACAGAGGAAAATATAAACCAAACCGAGAGGAACAAGAGGCACTGAGGGACACAGTCCTCAGCAGTGCCAACAGGTCAGTCTGTAACAGGGCTGGGGGAAGCCAGGTGTCAGGATGAGATCCCCCTCTTAGATTCCAGTGCAGAGATCACTCTTGGTTCCTAGGTTTTCTACACTGTGTTTGAATTGTGTTTTAAGAGATTACATGTGGCCGGGCCTTTAATCCCAGCACTTGGGAGGCAGAGGCAGGCGGATCTCTGTGAGTTTGAGACCAGCCTGGTGTACAAGAGCTAGTTCCAGGACAGGCTCCAAAAACCACAGAGAAACCCTGTTTCAAAAACAAAACAAAACAAAACAAAAAAAAAAAAAAAAAAAGATTACATGTGATCTTTTTACATTTCTACACGGAAGGAAGAGCCTGTTGATTTCTTGATTGTCTGTCGGCTTTAGACAGTGGATCAGAGCCTGAAGGAGGGTGAGGAAAGTCTATTGGTGACCAGGATGCTCTGCTGCTGCCTGCTGATGTAAGGTGCAAGGTTAGAAGGCTGAGCATTTAGTCATCTCACTGGCCTGCAGCCGGCCTGTGGAGATTCTTGTATGGAGTGGAAAGCAGGCTGGCTCCAGCCTTAGCAGCCAGAGTAAGGTCCCCTCAGCTCAGGTGGTCTTTCTGTAGCCGCCTTATATAGGGCGCCACACGTCAGCCCATTTCACACTGCTCCAGTATGTGACCGTGGTGTTTCCGTCGGAAACAGACTCACAGCTTAGCCTTTCCCTTCTTATCTTGAAGCTGCTGCAGCTGATTGCCAAGTCCCAGTTAACCTCCCTGAGCGGAGTGGCGCAGAAGAACTACTTCAACATTTTGGATAAGATTGTCCAAAAGGGTAAGGTTATTTCTCAACATTTGTTGTATTCTTTAAATAAAATATTTATTGATAAATAGGTCCATAATATACAACTAGACCGTTTACACAGCTCTGTAGTTTTTAGTGCAGTGTGTTCATAGGGTTGGGAAGCCATCACTGCTTTTTGACAGGTCCATGTCGTATTGGGTTGCATTTGCTTCTGTTACCTTCTCCCACCCCTGCTGTCCTGGAGGGTTTTATGTCAGTCATCTGAGAGGAGGGAACTTCAACTGAGAAAAAAACCTTCGCACAATCAAGCTGTACACAGCCTACAGGGCATTTTCTTAATTAGCGAATAATGGGGGAGCCCATTGTGGATGGTGCCATCCTTGGACTGGTGGTCCTGGGTTCTATAAGAAACTAGACTGAATAAGCCATGGGGAGCAAGCCCGTAAGCAGCACCTCTCCATGGCCTCTGCATCAGCTCCTGTCTCCAAGTTCCTGCTCTGAGTTCCTGCTCTGAGTTCCTTCAGTGATGGGTGTGACCTTAGAGATGATGCATAAATGAACCCTCTCCTCCCCAAGTTGCTTTGGTAACAGTGACCCTAAGTCACCTGCTGACCCCTTCTTTCCAGCTAGCCTCCCTCCTCCTTAAGTAGGTAGCCATAGCTGCTGTGTGTCCATGACGTGTGTTCATGCAGTGGTGTGA